>NC_080058.1:14131968-14189468 GCF_026212465.1 Amaranthus tricolor
TTGCTCATTTTAAAAATGAGCATTAAATTATTTGCTCATTTGACAAACTGTTTTGTTCTTTAAATAGGTGAATATTGGTCCAGTTACAACTTTTCAAATGATGAAGGAAATTGTTGGAGGATATGATAACATCGGTGCATCTAAGCAAGATTTTAAAATTTTTCATAGAGATTTGAAAGCATACATATAAGGAAGTGATGCTCAAATGTTCGTGGATAACTTCACCAACAAAAAGCTAATGTGGAGCGCTTTTTTCTTTGATTTTGAGATGGATGAAGATTATTGCCTTTGTAGAGCATTATGGGCTGACCCCTTTTATTAAAAGAGTTACGCTCTATTTGGTGATATGGTATCCTTTGATACCACATACCAAACCAACAGGTAATTCATAAAAATCACAATTCATTTTTATGTTATAACTATAGCTTAACATAATAACTTTGTTTTAAATGAACTTAGTATAATTATTTGCTTATTTCACAAATGAGCATTGACTTATTTGCTCATTTCAGAAATGAGCATTCAATTATTTGCTCATGTGACAAAAAAGAAAACAATTGTTTGCTTTTTCACAAATTAGCATTGAGTTATAAGCTCATTTGACAAATGAGCAATCAATTATTTGCTCATTTTCCAAATGAGCTTATAACTCAATGCTAATTTTGAAATAAGAAAATAATTGATAGCTCATTTGTCAAATGAGCTTATAACTCAATGCTAATTTGTGAAATAAGCAAACAATTATGCTAATTGATTGAATTATTTCAGTAGCTGATGACAATTCTAATTTCATAATCAGATTTCAGATTCTACTACAGATTGTGAGTGCGTGTATGTATGTGCATGTGTGTGTGTGGGTGTCTGTGTCTAAGTACGTGTGTCTGTACTTAAAATTTAATCTGTATGTGTAAACAGGTACAACATGGTGTTTACTCCATTTACAGGGTTTGACCATCATAAGAACTGCATTACTTTTGCTGCTGGTTTCATAGCAAAGGAAGATATAGTGTCATTTGAGTGGTTGTTCAGATCATTTCTCAAGGCAATGGGTGGAAATGAACCGAATTGTATGATTACAGATGAAGATCCAGCAATGAAAATTGCAGCTAAAATTGTGTTTAACAAGAACATCGCTTCTGTATATGGCACATAATGAAAAAAGTTACCATATAAGGTGGAGAAATCAATCATGCAAGAAGAAACTGGTTTCCTAAAAAAATTACGTGCTTGTGTTTGGCATCTTGAAATTGAATCTGCTGAGTTTAAAGAAAGGTGGAACAAGGTGATGGTTGAATACCACTTGGAAGAACATGAGTGGTTAGGTTATATGTATAAGATAAGGAACAAGATGATTCCAGCGTACTTCAGAGATGTGTTCCTTGGAGGAATAATGCGTACAACATCAAGATCTGAAAGCGAAAACAACTTTATCTACTCTTTTATCAATCCTCATGTGTCACTAGTTGAGTTTTTTACTTGAGATATGAAGCTGCAATTGATGCCCAGAGACACACTCAAGGTCAGAATGATAACGATTCAAAGCACAAATATCTTGAGTGCAAAACACCACTAGGGATAGAAAAGCATGCCTCACATTTATATACTAACTCTTTCTTTTATGAATTTCAATATGAGGTTGAAATTGCTTGTTTTTCTTGTGGTGTTGATGAATTGAAGAAAGAAAATGGATTGGAAGTTGCAAAAGTAAGTGAAGGAAATCGGATTAGAACATTTGATGTTGTGTTTAATCCAACTAACTATGAAACCACATGTTCTTGCAAGCTATTTTATAGACAAGGAATTCCGTGTAGACATATCATTTGGGTTTGGAAAGCAAAAAGGTTTGAAACCATTCCTGAGCATTATATGCTACACAGATGGACTACTATGGCACTGAAAAAACCAATTTTTGACTTAGGTGGAAACCTGTTGGAGCAATGTGCTAATTTAATTGAAAAGAAAAAATTGTTAAATGATTTATGGTTAGAGATACACACTTGTGTAAGTTTGGCAAAAGCAATGATGAAGATATTCAAGTTCTTATGATAAATCTTCAAGGAATAAGAAAGGATTTGGAGGCTAAGAGGATTGCAAGGAATAATGAAACAAAAGGAAGTGCAAACAACAAAGGACAAGACATTGAGCTATTGATCGGAGCTAGTGTGCCAACTAAAATAAATGTCAGACCTCCACAAATTTCAAAGAATAAAGGGATTGGAGTTCATGTATCGCATGTAGAGACTTCAAAAGAGAAAGGGGCTGAGATTGATGTGTCAAATGTTGAAACAAGAGGTAGAAGTGCAAAAAGGCTGAAGAGAGAAAAAGAAAAGGCTGTAGAACAAAACCAAAAAAAAGAAGAGATTATGTGGAGGTTGTGGTAAATTGAGTAATCATGATATTAGAAATTGTCCAAACAAAGTATAATGATGCTTTTATACAAATATAAAAGTTAATATTTTTATATAAATATAAGATTTAGCATTTTGTGTTTTTAATTTTGTTGAAATGAGCAAATAGTTAATGCTAATTTGTCAAATGAGTAAAAATTCCTTTTAATAATACATTAAATCAACAACCATTTAGCAAATGAACAATTATATACTTAGAAAATGAGCAAATAGTTAGTTGCTCATTTGTTAGTTAATAGTTAGTTGCTCATTTGTCAAATGAGCAAATACTTAGTTGCTCATTTGTCAAATGAGCAAATAGTTAGTTGCTTAATTGTCAAATGAGTAAAGAGTTAATTAGCAATTTAACAAATGACCAACAACTTAGTTAATAAGATAGAAAATGATATCCATTACATTGACATAGCAAAAGTTATACTTAGAAAATCCTAACAACATCATAAAAACATTTGATCAACTAAGAACATTTATCACATTTGTCCTATTAAGAACATCATAAAAGTAACACTTCTATTGTTCTATACAAAAACTATACAAATCCTAAGAACAATTGATCAACTTCAATCTTCAATTCTCTCCGTTAATTGCTCTTGGACTGCTGACCCTAGCTTTCTTCAGAATCACTTGCTTGCTCAGCCTTTTTTTTTCGGACAACTTGTTTAATAATATTTACTTCACTTGAAAATAATTGAGAGGGTATACTTCAAACAAAGTTTTTCAATGATTATGTCCTGCAAAAAGAAAAGACGAAGCAATAATTCAGAGTAAGTATAGGATAAGTAATGGTTTCATGAATGTATATAAACAAGTTGCTCACAAATTTTAACCTAAAAAGTGCATATTTCTCATTCCAGAAGAAGCAAATTATAAAAATTGCAATTACATTTTTTCTGATTAGACCTACATTATTTTTCTTTAAATGTGAAAGGCTATAAGTTTGCAACAACAAGCATGAAATGTGAAAGACTTACATTATTTTTCTTTAAACCTGAATTCTACATTTTTGCAAACCCATATATGTTTCCATATGCCTCATCATTGCAACACCGCAATGAAAATGATGATCATCTGAAGACTTCTAAGTTAAATCAACCACAACAAACTCCATAGACTTGATTTGTTTTGACAAAACAACACTATGCATACTTCCTTCACCATTCATGAAATATGAAAATGCACTTTTCTGAAAATGAACAAATAAGTTAAAATAAGAATCTGATTCCAGAAACTAATTTCAGAATCTGATTTCAAATACTATTACAGGTTGTATGTGTGCTTGTGTGTGTGTGTGTGTGTGTGTGTATGCGTGTGTGTGTATGTGTGTGTGTGTGCGGTATATGTGTGTGCGTGTGTATGTCTGTGTGTGTGAATGTTTGTGTGTTAGGGTACCAGTGATATAATGAGAGCAGACATGAATAAGGAATCTGGTAATAACATGACAGGCATGAATGAGGATATTGATGATGAAGAAGAAGTGGCAGAAGACATACCAGATTTTTAAGCAATTTATTATTTTCTCTAGGACCTTCACTATAATCAATAACCTCAATTGTACCACAGTCTGTGGTGGTGTTAAAACATACCAGATAATAATGATCGTTTTCAAATACTGGGAAAAAGAAAAGCTCAATATATATATATTTCTTTGGGATGATTGTTTTGCTGAATTCCAACTGCACAACCTCGGAAAACATTTTATTCCTTTCTTGAGCACGATCACTTTCGTATTGAAAAAGGCAATCCTAAAAAAAATACATAAAGAAAAATACATAAATAAGATGAATATAAATGAAAAAAGTAAATAAAAAATGAGCAAAGTGAATATGAAATGAGAAAAGTCATATAAAATGAGTAAATTGAATTTTTTTTTTACAAATGAGCAAGTGAATATTTGACAAATGAGCATTGAATAGTTTGCTCACTTAACAAATGAGCAAAGAACTAATAATAGTTTTTGCAAATACAAAACAACATCTACATTCAAAGATAAAAAAATTATATGAAATGAGCAAAGTGAATATGAACAAAATAAAACAAAATAAAATGAACGAGTTGAACTTACAATTGCATTAAGATCGAAAAAGAAACGTCCACTAGAATTGATATCTCTATATTGCTCATTAAAACTCAGAACAGTAGACATGTATTAATGATATCAGTTTCTTGAGAAGAGATTACTAAGCTGAATGAAGGAGTTCCACATCCTTTCACTAGTAGAAAAAAACGTATTTGCTGCTAATCATTTGCTGCGGTTTTAGGCCTTGACAGCAGCAAATACATATGAGCAGCTTCAATTGCTGCGGTTTGTTTCATGCCCGCAGCAAAAAAACTACCTTGCAATTGCTCTGGTTCTTCACTACTCGCAGCAAATAACTCACTTCTTCACTTAATTGCTGCGGTTTGTGCCTTGCCCGCAGCAATTGTATTTTCAAAAACCCGCCATATGTTAACGTTAAAACATAAACCCACAAAACTGCTTTCATTGTTTACATATACGACTGTTGCACTTCTTCATTCACTCACTACTGAAACTGCCGGTTTTCTTGTTCATCATAATTTGTTCGATTACTGTTTTCAATCTTTCTTCTTCATCATCTTTTTGTTCTTGTTCTTCTTTGATCATCATTCTTGCTCTTCTTATTTCTTTTCTTCATCATCAACTTCTTGAAACTGCGTTGTGCACATTGTTGTTGCTCTTCTTAAATCCACGAAAACTCACGAAATTTGGACTTAGTTCTTGCTCTTCTTCAAGGTATAATTTTTTAAAGCTTATTAGTTCTCAAACCCATAATTGTTCAAGCTTCATTAATTGTGTACGTTTAGGGCGCTTAGTTTTTTTTATACTAATTTTTTTTTCATTGTATAGATTATACACTAACCCACCAAAACCCACAACAATTCAAGGTATTTTTTTCATTTTGATTTGTAAATTAGGTTTAAATTTGTCATACTTTATGAATGTGTATGTTGTTATTGTTTTTAAGTTTTAAATTTATCATATATATCATATTTTGTTATATTTTTAAGTAATTTCTTCATTTTATTTATGATTGTGTATGTAGTTGTGGTTTTTAAGTTTTAAATTTATCATAATTTTTTTATAGTTTGTAAGTTAGGTTTAATTAGGTTTATTTATGGTTAAATGAATGAGTTGTTGATATGAATATTAATTAGTTGTCCAAGTTTATGAATGTGATTTGATTTTTATTGTTTTTATATGAATATTAATTATAGTTACTACAATAAACATCATTTGGACAGTTTAAAAAACATTGTGTTATTATTTGGGTTAATTATTGTTAAATGATTGATTATTACTTAATTTTGTGGTTAGTTAGAGTTCGTTAAGTATATATGTTTAAAAGTTGTGTATTAATTTTGTTTTAAATCAATTAATCACACTAATTAGGATGACAAAAGATCGTTCTTGGATGTATGGAAGCATTGAATCGTCGGAATTTATTGATGGCGTATTAGAATTTTGTAGTATTGCGGTTGAACATCAAGTTAGGACGGGGTGAGTTGGTTTTTATTGCCCATGTGTCAGTTGTGGCAATGTATCAAAGGTAGATGGTGTTGATATCCTTAGGGAGCACATACTTCGACGTGGGTTTAGGCCTCAATATCATGTTTGGGTTTGGCATGGTGAGGAGGGAGTTTACAAAGAGAAAAGTGTTGTTGAGGACGCCAATAATGTGGCCGATGTAGTAGATCATGTTGATGGGTATGAGACAGATGAAGAGAATGTCGATGAGGATGTGGATCGTGTTAATGAGATAATGGAGGGAGTCGAGGATGAGTTAGGAAAACGTCCTCGTGTTTTTGACTTGTTGACAGAGGCTTCTCAAAAGCCTTTGTACCCTGGATGTACAAAGTTCACCAAACTAACAGCAGTGTTGACAATTTTCAACATTAAGTCAAAGTTCAATTGGAGTGACGCTAGTTTCACAATGTTATTAGAAGCGTTAGGTGAGATGCTTCCTCAGGGAAATGAACTTCCAAAGTCGACATATTATGCCAAAAAGCTCATGTGTCCTTTCGGCTTAGAGTACCAGAAGATTCATGCGTGTCCGAATGATTGTGTGTTGTATCGGAATGAAAACGAGAACTTAGAAGAGTGTCCTAGGTGTGGGTTATCGCGCTACAAGCGTAAAGGGGCTCGGGATGCTAAAGGGCCCCCGGCTAAGGTATTGTGGTATCTTCCAATAATACCTAGATTCAAGCGCTTGTTTTCTATAAAGAAAGATGCGTTAAATTTGAGGTGGCATGCAGATAGGGTGAAGAAAGGTCACTTGCTCATACATCCATCTGATTCTCCGGAGTGGAAGAGTATTGATAGGTTGCATAAGACTTTTGGGGATGAGGTTCATAATTTAACGCTCGGACTGTGTACGGATGGAATAAACCCATTCAGCAATCTTAGTTCTCAACATAGTACTTGACCGGTACTTTTAGTGATCTATAGTTTGCCACCTTGGTTGTGTATGAAGCGTAAGTACATAATGCTTTCGCTTCTTATCTCGGGTCCTAAACAACCTGACAATGACATAGATGTGTATCTTGCACCTCTGTTGACGATTTGAGAAAGATGTGGGATGAAGGCGTTTCAGTGTTTGATGCATATGCTAATGAAGAGTTCACCTTGCGTGCAATGCTTTTATGCACCTTTAATGATTTTCCGGCATATGGCAACTTATCGGGGGTATAAGAAGAAAGGGAAGAAAGCATGCCCAATATGTATCGATGACATGGAATCCACGTGGATTCCTAAGTGCAAACACGTATTCATGCACCATCGAAAGTTCCTCCCACGAGACCACCAATATCGTAAGAAGAAAAAGTTGTTCAACGGGGAGGTTGAGGACCGTATAGCTCGTCGACCGTTGACCGGTTATGAGGTTTATGAACAGGTTAAGGGAGTTGAGACTGTATTTTGTAAAACAGGGCAAGTGCAAGGGGGTGAAGACCGATTATGTAATAAAGAATCAATCTTTTGGAAGCTTCCATATTGGAGAGATCTACTGGTTAGGCATTGTCTTGACGTTATGCATATAGAGAAAAATGTATGCGATGCCATACTCGGGACTCTCATGAACATTTTGGGTAAGACAAAGGATGTTAGGGCCGTGCGAGATTGGTTTGAATGTAAGGGTCTTCGTCCGGAGTTGTGGGCAAATGTTAAGGTGAGTAAGAAAAGAAATAGAGCTGATGAAGTTGGTGGCAGTAAGAAGAAGATGAGTAATGACAAAGTTTATTTGCCTCCAGTTGACTACACATTGTCTAAAGTAGAGAAGCGGACATTTTGTGAGTGTTTGTATGGCATTAAGGTCCCGTCTGGGTACTCATCCAACATGAAGAGATTTGTGAGGCTAAATGGTGAGCTGAAGTTGGGAAGCATGAAATCTCACGATTGCCATGTAATGATGCAAGTGTTCTTACCAATTGCAATCCGTGGAATACTGCCAAAACATGTGAGATATGCTATTACCGAGCTATGTTCGTTCTTCAACACAATTTTCAGTAAAGTTCTTGATCCCTTTAAACTTGATGCACTTCAACTCGACATGATTGTAACTTTATGCAAGTTTGAGATGTATTTTCCACCTTCTTTCTTTGACATTATGGTTCATCTTATTGTCCATCTCGTTCGTGAGATCAAGCTTTTGAGTCCAGTTTTTTTAAGGTGGTGTTATCCTTTTGAAAGACACATGGGTGTTTTACAAAACAAGGTGAGGAATCCAGCACAACCCGAGGGGAGTATGATTCAAGTCACTGTGAGCGATGAGATTAGTAACTTTATAGCCGAGTATTTGGCCATGGCAAAGCCTATTGGACTTCCCACCTCTAGACATGAAGGAAGGCTTGAGGGAAAAGGAACAATTGGCTCCAAATCGGTCACACCTTCTCGAGAAAGCCTTCTACAAGCACACTTGTATGTGTTGCATCATATTCCGAAAGTTCATCCTTTTTTTAGTGAGAATTTTGATATATTGCGCGCAAAACATTCTTCTAAAGGGGATAGGGCATTGATGCAGTTACATAACAAGACGTTTATTAATTGGTTTCATAATCGAGTAATATGCGAAGAACTCAAGGGTGTATCCGAAATTGTTAAGTGGTTAGCTTTTGGTCCTCGTGATGATGTCAACAAATATGAGGGTTACGATGTCAATGGCTTCACAATTTGGAGTGAGGGTCAAGACAAGAAGTCATCGTATCTACAGAATAGTGGGGTTGTTTTGGCGTCCTCTACATTTTACGCGAGTGCGAAGGATCAAGCGCCGGTTGATGCTAAATTGGTATACTACAGGCGGGTACATGAAATATGAGAGCTTAACTACTCTACTTTCAATATTGGTCTTTTCAAATGTAAGTGGGTAGATAATAATCGACGATGCATAAAAAATGACGACCCTTGTGGATTCACTCTTGTAGACTTAGCTCGTTTGCGTGATAGTGAGGAGCCATTCATACTAGCCACACAAGCCAAGCAAGTATTCTACATTGTAGACCCATCTGATAAAAAATGGTCTATTGTTGTACCGGGAAAAAGAAGCATCCTTGGTATAGGTGATGTTGAGGATAAAGAAGAACACTCTGCACCTAATCTCTAATTTGTTGATTTTAACTTTGCGTTTGTAGTTTGCATTCGATACTTTTGGTCATATGTCCTTTAACGAAAACTGTGCACGTCTTCGACTCATTAAAAAAACCTCAAAGCCCGCCTCGCAACACAAAATTCAAAGCATTGTTGAATGCGTACGTAATATCAACTATTTTACCAATTTGATTTAATTAAGTGTTATATAGATATATAAATAATATTACTTTTTCCATGCGTTTCAGCACAATGAAAAAAGTGCATGGACAAATGGGATCTACATCCAGAGCCACATTTCCAAAATGGACAGCAATAAAGGTACACAAATTCGATTTTATGCGTTTTTAACCGTTTTTGGCACTTTCGCGCGTAAAGTAGCTTAAACTTGGTTTGTTTTGCACGAAACTTGGCACACAACACTATTTGGTATATATTATTGTGATGAAGTGGTTAGAATTAAAAATCATAGTCATATGGTAGAAATTACGTGTTAAGTTGCGATTTTATGCGTTTTTAACCGTTTTTGGCACTTTCGCGCGTAAAGTAGCTCTAACTTGGTTGTTATGCACAAAACTTGGCACACAACACTATTTGGTATATATTATTGTGTTGAAGCGGATAGAATTGAAAATCATAGTCATATGGTAGAAATTACGTGTTAAGTTGCGATTTTATGCGTTTTTAACCGTTTTCGGCACTTTCGCGCGTAAAGTAGCTCAAACTTGGTTTGTTTTGCACGAAACATGGCATACAACACTATTTGGTATATATTATTGTGTTGAAGTTGTTAGAATTGAAAATCATAGTCATATGCTAGAAATTACGTGCTAAGTTGAGATTTTATGCGTTTTTAACCGTTTTTAACACTTTTGCGCATAAAGTAGCTCAAACTTGGTTTTGATGCGAAACCGGGATTGATTAAGGCCATGGTTATGCAAGGATTCATTTTGTGCGGAAGCTTTGATTAATGACACAGACAAAAACTACAAATGATCATGAAAAGAACACGAAACAACCACAAACACTTAGACAATTCTGATCTAGCAAAACTGTCGAGCAGCCCTCCTTCAGCTCAGCTTCTAGGAGTCCACGGAGATAGTTAGAATGGTTTTAGGACCTTGATAGCTAGATCCAAGTACCAAGATTCCATTTCCACTTTAGCCTAGGTCCTGGATGCATAGGTTTGGTCTCCACATGTCGTGCAAGGTGGTCTGGTCACTAGTTTGCTGCTGTGTCGTGAGGTCTGTATGCAGCCTTGTGTGGGCTCCTTTGGTATCTTCATTTCATACAACCATATTTGTATCAGATTTGCACGAAACTTGGCGCACAACACTTTTTGGTATATATTATTGTGTTGAAGTGGATAGAATTGAAAATCATAGTCATATCCTAGAAATTACGTGTTAAGTTGCGATTTTATGCGTTTTAAAGCGTTTTTGTCAATTTCGCGCGTAAAGTAGCTCAAACTTGGTTTGTTATGCACGAAACTTGGCACGAAACACTATTTGGTATATATTATTGTGTTGAAGTGGTTAGAATTGAAAATCATAGTCAGATGCTAGAAATTACGTGTTAAGTTGTGATTTTATGCGTTTTTAACCGTTTTTGGCACTTTCGCGCGTAAAGTAGCTCAAACTTGGTTTGTTTTGCACGAAATTTGGCACACAAAACTATTTGGTATATATTATTGTGTTGAAGTTGTTAGAATTGAAAATCGTAGTCATATGCTAGAAATTACGTGTTAAGTTGCGATTTTATGCGTTTTTAACCGTTTTTAGCACTTTCGCGCGTAAAGTAGCTCTAACTTGGTTTGTTATGCACAAAACTTGGCACACAACACTATTTGGTATATATTATTGTGTTGAAGTGGATAGAATTGAAAATCATAGTCATATGGTAGAAATTACGTGTTAAGTTGCGATTTTATGCGTTTTTAACCGTTTTTGGCACTTTCGCGCGTAAAGTAGCTCAAACTTGGTTTGTTTTGCACGAAACTTGGCACACAACACTATTTGGTATATATTATTATGTTGAAGTTGTTAGAATTGAAAATCGTAGTCATATGCTAGAAATTACGTGTTGAGTTGCGATTTTATGCGTTTTTAACCGTTTTTAACACTTTTGCGCATAAAGTAGCTCAAACTTGGTTTTGAAGCGAAACCGGGGCTGATTAAGGCCTTGGTTATGCAAGGATTAATGTTGTGCGGATGGTTTTATTAATGACACAGACAAAAACTACAAATGATCATGAAAAGAACACGAAACAACCACAAACACTTAGACAATTCTGATCTAGCAAACTGTCGAGCAACCCTTCTTCAGCTCAGCTTCTAGAAGTCCACGGGTATTGTTAGAATGGTTTTAGGACCTTGATAGCTAGATCCAACTACCAATATTTCATTTCCACTTTAGCCTAGGTCCTGGATGCATAGTTTTGGTCTCCACGTGTCGTGCAAGGTGGTCTGGTCACTAGTTTGCTGCTGTGTGTTAAGGATCTGTATGCAGCCTTATGTGGGCTCCTTTGGTATCTTCATTTCATACAACCACATTTGTATCAGATTTGTACGAAACATGGCACACAACACTCTTTGGTATATATTATTGTGTTGAAGTTGATAGAATTGAAAATCATAGTCATATCCTAGAAATTACATGTTAAGTTGCGATTTTATGCGTTTTTAAACGTTTTTGTAAATTTCGCGCGTAAAGTAGCTCAAACTTGGTTTGTTATGCACGAAACTTGGCACACAACACTATTTTTGACATATAGTATTGTGTTGAAGTGGTTAGAATTGAAAATCATAGTCATATGCTAGAAATTACGTGTTAAGTTGCGATTTTATGCGTTTTTAACCGTTTTTGGCACTTTCGCGCGTAAAGTAGCTCAAACTTCGTTTGTTTTCCACGAAATTTGGCACACAAAACTATTTGGTATATATTATTGTGTTGAAGTGGATAGAATTGAAAATCATAGTCATATGGTAGAAATTACGTGTTAAGTTGCGATTTTATGCGTTTTTAACCGTTTTTGGCACTTTTGCGCGTAAAGTAGCTCAAACTTGGTTTGTTTTGCACGAAACTTGGCACACAACACTATTTGGTATTGTGTTGAAGTTGTTAGAATTGAAAATCGTAGTAATATGCTAGAAATTACGTGTTAAGTTGCGATTTTATGCGTTTTATACCGTTTTTAACACTTTTGCGCATAAAGTAGCTCAAACTTGGTTTTGATGCGAAACCGAAGCTGATTAAGGCCTTGGTTATGCAAGGATTAATGTTGTGCGGATGGTTTTATTAATGACACAGACAAAAACTACAAATGATCATGAAAAGAACACGAAACAACCACAAACACTTAGACAATTCTGATCTAGCAAACTGTCGAGCAACCCTTCTTCAGCTCAGCTTCTAGGAGTCCACGGGTATTGTTAGAATGGTTTTAGGACCTTGATAGCTAGATCCAACTACCAATATTTCATTTCCACTTTAGCCTAGGTCCTGGATGCATAGTTTTGGTCTCCACGTGTCGTGCAAGGTGGTCTGGTCACTAGTTTGCTGCTGTGTGTTAAGGATCTGTATGCAGCCTTATGTGGGCTCCTTTGGTATCTTCATTTCATACAACCACATTTGTATCAGATTTGTACGAAACATGGCACACAACACTCTTTGGTATATATTATTGTGTTGAAGTTGATAGAATTGAAAATCATAGTCATATCCTAGAAATTACATGTTAAGTTGCGATTTTATGCGTTTTTAAACGTTTTTGTAAATTTCGCGCGTAAAGTAGCTCAAACTTGGTTTGTTATGCACGAAACTTGGCACACAACACTATTTTTGACATATAGTATTGTGTTGAAGTGGTTAGAATTGAAAATCATAGTCATATGCTAGAAATTACGTGTTAAGTTGCGATTTTATGCGTTTTTAACCGTTTTTGGCACTTTCGCGCGTAAAGTAGCTCAAACTTCGTTTGTTTTCCACGAAATTTGGCACACAAAACTATTTGGTATATATTATTGTGTTGAAGTGGATAGAATTGAAAATCATAGTCATATGGTAGAAATTACGTGTTAAGTTGCGATTTTATGCGTTTTTAACCGTTTTTGGCACTTTTGCGCGTAAAGTAGCTCAAACTTGGTTTGTTTTGCACGAAACTTGGCACACAACACTATTTGGTATTGTGTTGAAGTTGTTAGAATTGAAAATCGTAGTAATATGCTAGAAATTACGTGTTAAGTTGCGATTTTATGCGTTTTATACCGTTTTTAACACTTTTGCGCATAAAGTAGCTCAAACTTGGTTTTGATGCGAAACCGAAGCTGATTAAGGCCTTGGTTATGCAAGGATTAATGTTGTGCGGATGGTTTTATTAATGACACAGACAAAAACTACAAATGATCATGAAAAGAACACGAAACAACCACAAACACTTAGACAATTCTGATCTAGCAAACTGTCGAGCAACCCTCCTTCAGCTCAGCTTCTAGGAGTCCACGGGTATTGTTAGAATGGTTTTAGGACCTTGATAGCTAGATCCAAGTACCAATATTTCATTTCCACTTTAGCCTAGGTCCTGGATGCATAGGTTTGGTCTCCACGTGTTGTGCAAGGTGGTCTAGTCACTAGTTTGCTGCTGTGTCGTGAGGATCTGTATGCAGCCTTGTGTGGGCTCCTTTGGTATCTTCATTTCATACAACCATATTTGTATCAGATTTGCACGAAACTTGGCACACAACACTCTTTGGTATATATTATTGTGTTGAAGTGGATAGAATTGAAAATCATAGTCATATCCTAGAAATTACATGTTAAGTTTCGATTTTATGCGTTTTTAAGCGTTTTTGACAATTTCGCGCGTAAAGTAGCTCAAACTTGGTTTGTTATGCACGAAACTTGGCACAAAACACTATTTTTGACATATAGTATTGTGTTGAAGTGGTTAGAATTGAAAATCATAGTCATATGCTAGAAATTACGTGTTAAGTTGCGATTTTATGCGTTTTTAATCGTATTTGTCAATTTCGCACGTAAAGTAGCTCAAACTTGGTTTGTTATGCACGAAACTTGGCACACAACACTAAAATGGTATATATTATTGTGTTGAAGTGGTTAGAATTGAAAATCATAGTCATATGCTAGAAATTACGTTTTATGTTGCGATTTTATGCGTTTTTAACCGTTTTTGGCACTTTCGCGCGTAAAGTAGCTCAAACTTGGTTTGTTTTGCACGAAACTTGGCACACAACACTATTTGGTATATATTATTGTGTTGAAGTGGTTAGAATTGAAAATCGTAGTCATATGTTAGCAATTACGTGTTAAGTTGTGATTTTATGCGTTTTTAACAATTTTTAACACTTTTGCGCATAAAGTAGCTCAAACTTGGTTTTGATGCGAAACCGGGGCTGATTAAGGCCTTGGTTTTGCAAGGATTAATGTTGTGCGGATGCTTTTATTAATGACACAGACAAAAACTACAAATGATCATGAAAAGAACACGAAACAACCACAAACACTTAGACAATTCTGATCTAGCAAACTGTCGAGCAACCCTCCTTCAGCTCGGCTTCTAGGAGTCCACGGGGATTGTTAGAATGGTTTTAGGACCTTGATAGCTAGATCCAAGTACCAAGATTTCATTTCCACTTTAGCCTAGGTCTTGGATGCATAGGTTTGGTCTCCACGTGTCGTGCAAGGTGGTCTGGTCACTAGTTTGCTGCTGTGTCGTGAGGATCTGTATGCAGCCTTGTGTGGGTTCCTTTGGTATCTTCATTTCATACAACCACATTTGTATCAGATTTGCATGAAACTTGGCACACAACAATTTTTGGTATATATTATTTTGTTGAAGTGGATAGGATTGAAAATCATAGTCATATCCTAGAAATTACGTGTTAAGTTGCGATTTTATGCGTTCTAAAGCGTTTTTGTCAATTTCGCGCGTAAAGTAGCTCAAACTTGCTTTGTTATGCACAAAACTTGGCACACAATACTATTTGGTATATATTATTGTGTTGAGGTGGTTAGAATTGTAAATTATAGTCATATGCTAGAAATTACGTGTTAAGTTGCGATTTTATGCGTTTTTAAGCGTTTTTATAAATTTCGCGCGTAAAGTAGCTCAAACTTGGTTTGTTATGCACGAAACTTGGCACACAACACTAAATGGTATATATTATTGTGTTGAAGTGGTTAGAATTTAAAATCATAGTCATATGCTAGAAATTACGTTTTATGTTGCGATTTTATGCGTTTTTAACCGTTTTTGGCACTTTCGCGCGTAAAGTAGCTCAAACGTGGTTTGTTTTGCACGAAACTTGGCACACAACACTATTTGGTATATATTATTGTATTGAAGTGGTTAGAATTGAAAATCGTAGTCATATGCTAGAAATTACGTGTTAAGTTGCGATTTTATGCGTTTTTATCCGTTTTTAACACTTTTGCGCATAAAGTAGCTCAAACTTGGTTTTGATTCGAAACCGGGGCTGATTAAGGCCTTGATTATGCAAGGATTAATGTTGTGCGGATGCTTTTATTAATGACACAGACAAAAACTACAAATGATCATGAAAAGAACACGAAACAACCACAAACACTTAGACAATTCTGATCTAGCAAACTGTCGAGCAACCCTCCTTCAGCTCGGCTTCTAGAAGTCCACGGGGATTTTTAGAATGGTTTTAGGACCTTGATAGCTAGATCCAAGTACCAAGATTTCATTTCCACTTTAGCCTAGGTCCTGGATGCATAGGATTGGTCTCCACGTGTCGTGCAAGGTGGTCTGGTCACTAGTTTGCTGCTGTGTCGTGAGGATCTGTATGCAGCCTTGTGTGGGTTCCATTGGTATCTTCATTTCATACAACCACATTTGTATCAGATTTGCACGAAACTTGGCACACAACACTTTTTGGTATATATTATTGTGTTGTAGTGGATAGAATTGAAAATCATAGTCATATCCTCGAAATTACGTGTTAAGTTGCGATTTTATGCGTTTTAAAGCGTTTTTGTCAATTCCGCGCGTAAAGTAGCTCAAAATTGGTTTGTTATGCACGAAACTTGGCACACAACACTATTTGGTATATATTATTGTGTCGAAGTGGTTAGAATTGAAAATGATAGTCATATACTAGAAATTACATGTTATGTTGCGATTTTATGCGTTTTTAAGCGTTTTTGTCAATTTCGCGCGTAAAGTAGCTCAAACTTGGTTTGTTATGCACAAAACTTGGCACACAATACTATTTGGTATATATTATTGTGTTGAAGTGGTTAGAATTGTAAATCATAGTCATATGCTAGAAATTACGTGTTAAGTTGCGATTTTATGCGTTTTTAAGCGTTTTTATAAATTTCGCGCGTAAAGTAGCTCAAACTTGGTTTGTTATACACGAAACTTGGCACACAACACTAAATCATATATATTATTGTGTTGAAGTGGTTAGAATTTAAAATCATAGTCATATGCTAGAAATTACGTTTTATGTTGCGATTTTATGCGTTTTTAACCGTTTTTGGCACTTTCGCGCGTAAAGTAGCTCAAACGTGGTTTGTTTTTCACGAAACTTGGCACACAACACTATTTGGTATATATTATTGTGTTGAAGTGGTTAGAATTGAAAATCGTAGTCATATGCTAGAAATTACGTGTTAAGTTGCGATTTTATGCGTTTTTAACCGTTTTTAACACTTTTGCGCACAAAGTAGCTCAAACTTGGTTTTGATTCGAAACCGGGGCTGATTAAGGCCTTGGTTATGCAAGGACTAATGTTGTGCGGATGCTTTTATTAATGACACAGACAAAAACTACAAATGATCATGAAAAGAACACGAAACAACCACAAATACTTAGACAATTCTGATCTAGCAAACTGTCGAGCAACCCTTCTTTAGCTCGTCTTCTAGGAGTCTACGGGGATTGTTTGAATGGTTTTAGGACCTTGATAGCTAGATCCAAGTACCAAGATTTTATTTCCACTTTAGCCTAGGTCCTGGATGCATAGGTTTGGTCTCCACGTGTCGTGCAAGGTGGTCTGGTCACTAGTTTGCTGCTGTGTCGTGAGGATCTGTATGTAGCCTTGTGTGGGCTCCTTTGGTATCTTCATTTCATACAACCACATTTGTATCAGATTTGGACGAAACTTGGCACACAACACTTTTTGGTATATATTATTGTGTTGAAGTGGATAGAATTGAAAATCATAGTCATATCCTAGAAATTACGTGTTAAGTTGCGATTTTATGCGTTTTAAAGCGTTTTTTTCAATTTCGCGCGTAAAGTAGCTCAAACTTGGTTTGTTATGCACGAAACTTGGCACACAACAGTATTTGGTATATATTATTGTGTCGAAGTGGTTAGAATTGAAAATCATAGTCATATGCTAGAAATTACGTGTTATGTTGCGATTTTATGCGTTTTTAAGCGTTTTTGTCAATTTCGCGCGTAAATTAGCTCAAACTTGGTTTGTTATGCACGAAACTTGGCACACAACACTAAATGGTATATATTATTGTGTTGAACTGGTTAGAATTGAAAATCATAGTCATATGCTAGAAATTACGTGTTAAGTTGCGATTTTATGCGTTTTTAACCGTTTTTGGCACTTTCGCACGTAAAGTAGCTCAAACTTGGTTTGTTATACACGAAACTTGGCACACAACACTAAATCGTATATATTATTGTGTTGAAGTGGTTAGAATTGAAAATCGTAGTCATATGCTAGAAATTACGTGTTAAGTTGCGATTTTATGCGTTTTTAACCGTTTTTGACACTAAAATCTATTTTCTCGTAGTGCTTTCAACAACCTTCTTCTTCCGTTGAATGTGACTACTAGGCGCTGAAGTACATGGACGATATTATAAAATCTGTGAAGGAGTTTGGAGTCGAAAATATAGATACCGTAAGTATTTTTTACGTTCTTAAATAATTATTTGTAAAATCTAATGTTTATATATTAATCTTTTATTTTTATATTATATTATAGGTTTTAAACGACATTCCGAGGGAAACACGCCCTTTGAGAAGTGGAGAGATGCGCGAATTAAAAGACAAGATTGCCGCGTATCTTGCTAATTTTTGTCCTTGATAAATTGTAATTGGTATAGATTATTTTTTAGGACTTTAATGTATATTATATATATATATATATATATATATATATATATATATATATATATATATATATGTACGTACATAATATTATATATATAATATATACGAGCGAGAGTTTATTATTACAAAGAGATTATTGTTGATTATCTGTGATTATCATTGGATTAATCATTGTTATTACATTGTATTATTATTGGATTATTATAAGGATAAAACGAAAAAGAAAAAAAAATAGAAGTATTTGCTGCGGTGAGAGGCAAAACCGCAACAAATAATGCCCCACTTATTTGTTGTGGTTTTGCCTCTGACCGCAACAAATACCCCTCCTTATTTGCTGCGGTTTTGTTTTGACCGCAGCAAATAATGCCCTTTTTTGCTGCGGTTTTTAACCGCAGCATTTAATGTAGGACATTTGCTGCTATCACTATTACTGGGGGCATTTCTATAAAAATAAAAAACAATACAACTTCACAAATTAAGTAAAAAATAACAAAAATTAGGAGAAAAAACACAAAAACAAAAAATGAGCAAAGTCATTTAAAAATGAGCAAATTAATATAAGTTTCCAGAAAAGTCATATAAATAACTTCTTCGGATCTAGTTCAATTTCTTCATTTTTTGTATAAGTTGGATCAGATTGTTCCTAAAATCAAGCAAAAAAAAACAAAAAAAAAAATGGTTAATTGTGTAATTTTTATCCAAATCACACAGAGTATCAAATGAGCAAAAAATAATTGCTCATTTGACAAATGAGTAAATTTTTTTTACTGATTTAGGAGGTCCATTAATGTGCTATAAAGAGCACCGCATTGCATCATTTTCCTACAAGTAAGATTTGTTCCAATTCAATTCTTCAAGCAATGCCAAACACATAGAAAAACTAAGTATTGGTTACAAGTGAAATACCATTTTTGGTTTTTTGCTGCCAGAAGGACCAATAAGCTTCTGATTTTTATCAAAAACTACAAGCCTCCCCTTAAAATTTCCAATTTCTCACGACTTGACAACATATTGGTTGTCCAACCTTTGAGAACTGGAGTTTCTCGTTTGGCTCTAACTTCCTCAATGACAAACTGATCAACGTATAAAAGCTAAAAACAAGTAAAAATTTACTCGTTTGTGATAGCGCTAATAGCTTGATTTTTAGTTTAACCTTTATTCCCTTAAAATTTACTCTCATGTACCCCAAGTTTTACGTGAAAATGCACCCTTTTCCAATAGACAATTGAAAGCATGAAACCCAATCCTATTATAAAAACCTTATACATTTTCTAAGTTCTTAAATTTTTTTTTGATTGACGAAACACTGTTGGATATTGGTTTATCCATTTATAGGGTCAACAAACCATTACTAATTACTAATATTTAAATTATTCAATCAGGTCCTCTCTTGAGAGGCCGCCTTTTGTAAAGACGGCTCTCAAGAACCCAGCCCACATCCTATATTTAGTTAATACTTTTTTAAAAAAAAAATTTGATGTCTCATATATAAACGTATGTGGGAGTTTGGTTGGAACATGAAAAGTCTTATGATTAAATGCCTCTTTTTCAAACAAAATAAAGCCTCCATTATGAAGATATTATGAAATACACGAAGATGGTCGAATGCAACAAGAGGGGGGGGTGAATTGTTGTGTATCTAACTTTACTTTGTTTTTCTTCTAATTTGCGGAATTTTAACAAACAAAATAAAGTTTAAACGTAAAAAGCAAAAGATAAAAAGGAGACAAAGATTTTACGTGGAAACCTTCTTGGCCTAATAAGAAGGAAAACCACGACCCCCCGGGATTTCAAAATTCTCACTATGTTTTAGGCAATCAATTACAATTACATAAAACAAATATGCTTCACTTAAAGCTTCTCTACTCTAGGCCTAATTCTCTTTCTCTATTCTCCCTTTCTCTTTCTCTATTCTCACGCTTCTCTATTCCCTTAGACTTCCCTTAAGTTTAATTACAACAAAAACACTAATTACCCTTACAAGGCCAATTCTTAAGAAGATTAAAATTAAGTAGTTCCTCAAGAAAAATATAATGAATTAATTGGCAAATACATGAACAAAATATTTTTCTTATTTTGATCTCACCTTAAGGACACTCTTAGATGGATATCGGTTTAGCGTAGCATCCCTCGTTTATAAAGGGAACAGCCATCAGTGCACTCAACCCACGATTACCATGTAGTGCACTCACCCCATGACTTCCATTTACTTACTTGCTCCCAAAGAAAGATGGGAAAATATTGAAGATAGAGGTGGAAAATGACTGCGGTTCTCTTGTATGGTTAACAGAACATGAGTCACTAAGAAGTGATTGGTCTTACTTATGTGATGAATAACCAAGAAACACTGCTTCATCACTTCTTTCATCAAATTTACCTATATTTTGTTTTCCATTCACATGAACAAAACATTTGCATCCAAACACACGAAAATAGGAAATATTGGGTTTGACACCTTTGAGCAATTCATAGGGTGTCTTAGAAGTGATTGGTCTTATTAACACACGATTTAAAATATAGCATGCAGTATTAACGGCTTCGACCCAAAAATTTCTAGGTAGACCACTAGCAATCAACATAGTTCTAGCCATTTCTTCTAGTGTTCTATTTTTCCTTTCTACCACTCCATTTTGTTGTGGTGTTCTAGTTGCGGAAAAATTGTGATTTATACCATGTTTATTGCAATAATTCATAAAGTTTGAATTTTCAAATTCTTTGCCATGATCTGATCTTATGTGAACAATTAGATTGTTGGTAGATTTTTGAGTTTTGTTAGCAAAAGAAACAAACTCATCAAAAGCTTCATCTTTGCTTACTAAAAATATAGTCCAGGTAAATCTACTATAGTCATCAACTATGACAAACACATATCTTTTGCCACTGCGGCTTTGTGTTCTCATAGGTCCACATAGATCCATATGAATTAATTCTAATGGTCTAGAGGTAGTCACCAGATACTTTGATTTAAAGGATGACCGCACATGTTTTCCTTTAGCACAAGGATCACAAATTTCATTTTTGAGGAATTTTATTGCTGGTAATCCTCTTACTAGGTCTTTTGATCTTAAGGTGTTAATCAATGAATAGCTAGCATGACCTAGACGCTTGTGCCAAAGCAGTGGGTCTTCTTCTATAACGCTTAGACACGTTAGACTGGTTTTGGGAACAGTGTCCAGGTCCACAACATAAGTGTTCCCTTTTCTAATTCCCACTAGCACAGGGTCTCCTGTGTTGTTCCTAGAAATTATGCATCGTTCAGAAGTAAACTTAACAGAGTTACCTTTGTCACAAAATTGAGAAATACTTAAAAGACTGTGTTTTAAATGCTTGACTAAAAATACATTGTCAATGGCATTGACCTTCCCACCTTTCATTTGGCGATTATCTCACCCTTCATATTGTCACCGAAGGTTACAGTTCCCCCATCATATGCTTCAAGTGAGAGAAATTTAGATTTGTCACCCGTCATATGCTTGGAACACCCACTGTCGAGATACTATGAGTTGTTCCCCCTCACTTGAACCTTCTTTTCTTTGGACTCTTCATCCTTGCTGTGATGAGATGCCATGAGGCATAGGTTTGCTGTTTCTTCTTCCACTGGAGCTTCTGTCTCAGCCTCGCTCTCCGTATCACCCCAAGCTGCAATCATTGCCTTTCTAAAATCAGTTTTGAAGTTTCCCTTCTTATATTGTCTTCCAACTTCTCTTACTTTTCCCTTGCCCTTCTCATTTTTCCATTGAGGGCAATCCTTGATGAAGTGATCAGTGCTCCTACACTTGTGGCATTCAAAATTTGTCTTCAAGTTAGCAGTTCCCTTTTCTTTGTTGTTTCTTTGGTTTCTATATCTGCTGTTCCTGAAAATTTTTTTGAATTTACGTGCCAACATAGCCGCTTCCTCTTCACCAGCGTCTGACTCTTCACTATCATCCGCTGCCAGAGCCAGTCCTTTATTACGGGAACTGTCAGCTGTTCCCAAATGCAATTCATGAGTTATGAGGGAACCAGCCAACTCTTCCAAATTAAACTTGGTGAAATCTTTCGATTTCTGAATGGCTGTGACCTTAGCTTTCCAGCGTTCGTCTTGAGGAAGACTCCTAAGTATTTTCCTAACTTGTTCATCAACGGGAATGATCTTACCAAGAGAGACCAATTCATTCGTGATGTTTGTGAACCTGGTGAACATCTCTTGAATGTTCTCTCTAGGTTCCATAACAAACCTTTCATATTTGGACATTAGGAGGTCAATCTTGGAGCGCTTCACTTCGCTGGTACTTTCATGGGTAACTTCTAGCAGGTCCCAAATTTGCTTGGCAGTTTTGCAACCCATAATACGATTGTGCTCATTAGGACCAAGTCCACACTGAAGTAATTTAATAGCAAGAGCGTTCATCTCCATCTTTTGAAAATCTTCCTTTTCATATTCAGTGATTGGTTTTGGAACAGCTTCATTGTTGGAGTTGATGGTCGTCACCTCAAAATCTCCAATTTCAATGACTCTCCATACCTGGTAATTTTCGGCCTTTATAAAAATTTTTATTCTATTTTTCCAGTAGGTATAGAATTTCTCATCGAACATAGGTGGCCTTTGCGTAGAGTACCCTTCTTCCCTGCGTTCGTTCATCTTCAACATCTTGCCAGGGAACAGGATAGTGCTCACAGGGTTTCCTGATTAAATGAGAAACAGGGCTCTGATACCAATTGTTGAAATACACGAAGATGGTCGAATGCAACAAGAGGGGGGGGGGGGGTGAATTGTTGTGTATCTAACTTTACTTTGTTTTTCTTCTAATTTGCGGAATTTTAACAAACAAAATAAAGTTTAAACGTAAAAAGCAAAAGATAAAAAGGAGACAAAGATTTTACGTGGAAACCTTCTTGGCCTAATAAGAAGGAAAACCACGACCCCCCGGGATTTCAAAATTCTCACTATGTTTTAGGCAATCAATTACAATTACATAAAACAAATATGCTTCACTTGAAGCTTCTCTACTCTAGGCCTAATTCTCTTTCTCTATTCTCCCTTTCTCTTTCTCTATTCTCACACTTCTCTATTCCCTTAGACTTTCCTTAAGTCTAATTACAACAAAAACACTAATTACCCTTACAAGGCCAATTCTTAAGAAGATTAAAATTAAGTAGTTGCTCAAGAAAAATATAATGAATTAATTGGCAAATACATGAACAAAATATTTTTCTTATTTTGATCTCACCTTAAGGACACTCTTAGATGGATATCGGTTTAGCGTAGCATCCCTCGTTTATAAAGGGAACAGCCATCAGTGCACTCAACCCACGATTACCATGTAGTGCACTCACCCCATGACTTCCATTTACTTACTTGCTCCCAAAGAAAGATGGGAAAATATTGAAGATAGAGGTGGAAAATGACTGCGGTTCTCTTGTATGGTTAACAGAACATGAGTCACTAAGAAGATCCTAAATAATAGGAGACTCGTTCAAAGTAGAGAATAAATCTCTTGGGTGTCCGATTTTATAGGAGACTTATTCAAAGTGAGAAATAAGTCTTCTCCATATTTTTAGGTGTTTTAAAAAAACTTTTTGCCAATTAATAAATAAATTTAATTAAGCAACTAATTAAACTTTTAACCTTTTACATTAACCAAAAACAGAAAACGTAATTTTCGTAACTTCCAGTCAATGTCTTCTCCAGACCTGTATCGTGAGGAACACCGCACTGTCTCCATCTACAACTTTCGTCAGACTCTAGGAACAGTAAACTGACTTCTAAAGCAATTGTCCAACTTCTTGGATATTTGAGACATGTACAACTTCCACGAATCAAGTCATAGGCTTCATCAACGATTAACAGAATCGGATACTCACCTACAAAACAATCTCTAAAATATGTTTGTTTATTTTAAGAGTGAAGTCATCATCAAAACCTAAGAGGCCAACAAATTCCCCCTTTTTGATGATGACAAACTTTATAAACAAACTTAAGTATACTAGAGTAAAGCAAATGTTGAAGAGCATGTTAGAGTTTAAAACAACTCTTCTTAACTTAGTAAGTATAATTTACCAAGCATATCATAAACCAACTTACTCTATAAAACATAGTATCAAATATTTTTTTTTTTAAATTTTCAAAAATAATTAAACTAAGAAGAACTAATATAAAATAGATTAAAAAATAATTAAGTATTTCCAAGAGAAACAACTTTGAACCATTTAAACCAAAACAAACAATTAACCCAAATAACCGTAATGTTAAAAACACACTTAAAAAAAACATAATGTTTTAGCATAAACATAATTTGCAGTTAGCAGCATAATCTTTTGCACACAACACAAACACATTATCTCCCATAATTGAATCAATATGAATCAATTGAGATATGTAACTGTCAATTCACACAGCTCCTCTTAAGTTTGTGCATTCTCTTCCCCCTTTTGTCATTAATCAAAAATAAGATAAGGAATACCAATCCTCAGCACAAAACATATAGAATTGTCAGTGATGAAAGCAAGAAACAATAATAAAAGTAAGTGCCATGAACAATAATCAAACCTGCATATAGTTAGTTGTCACAGACCATTAATAAAAGTAAAGAAAAGTAGCAAATGTTCAACGTAACAACAACACTGTACCCCAGATGGTACAAAGTAAAAAGTGAAATTGTTTGTGAAATGCAACAGCCATACAAATCTTAAAAAATAGAGAAAGGGTTCAAGGGGCAGTCTCTTCTTCATCCACATATTCGGTCTGCACTTCTACTGTATCCAACTTTGCACCAAGACGATTCTCCATCATGGTAAGTTGATCAACAATTGAAGCGAGTGAGATACGAACTTCATCTTGAAAAGCACTGAATTGAGACTGTAGGTCAATGAGCTTGGAGAGAATAGAATGTGAGGAAGCTGTAGAGATAGGATCAGCACAACAAATACCAGGAGATGATGGAAATGGTGGTGGTGTAAAGTGAATAGGTGATGGAGGTGGTGATGGAGAGTGATTTGGTGGTGGAGTGGTTGGCTTGGGAGAGAGAGGTTCATTTGAAGTAGGCTCAGGAATGGTTTCAGAAGTGATATCATCAACCATTGCAGCCTTTCGTTTTGAAGCAAGCCTCCTACTCTTCCTTTGAATAGCTTTACCCTTCCTCCTTAATGCAATCACAACCTCTTCATCACTGGAATCATGACAGAGATCATAAGGCACTTCTTCTCCTAAAGCTTCTTCCTCTCCTTGTTCCCCCTCTTTTCTTGTCCCCTCTTCCTGTTCCTTTTCTTCTCTTTCTTCAGTGGGAACAGGCCTTTGTTCTTCCTCCTCTACTTCCTCTTTCTTTTCTTTTTCATTTTCTTTTTCATCTTCATTTTCTTTTTCTATATTTTCTTCTTTTTCTCTTTCTTCTCCTTTTTCCTTCTTTATTTTTACTTCTTTTTCAATTTCTCCTTCTTCTTCATCCATTTCCTTCTCATCAGAACCTACATCAATTATTTCATCTGATTCATTTATTAAGACCCCTTCATCATTTAATTTGAGATGCAAATTTTTCAGACATCGTGCACCAATTTTCATATTGGGACCCATTGGGAACTCCATCCCATCCAATGGTACCCCAAACTTGCGAAAAATCCATGTTAACAGCCCATTATAGCCAACAACATTCTTTTTCTCAATGCAGTCAGATAAATGTGATATCATCTTAGAGTTTCGGGGCAAAATGAATCTTCGTGCAACATTGTAAAGTAATTTATGCATTGGAGACAAGACATTGTGACTGATTTTACCCTTCTTTTGTGCAACCCCTAAAAACTTAAAAATCGTTTTTTCATTTATTCCTGAAAAAACTATCTTTGCACCAACACAATATGTATCAAACCCAACATTTGGAACATTGAACCATTCCCCCAACAATGTGCTATTAAACTCTAATTTTATGTTCCTAACCATACTAGAACACATTCCACCGTTATTGGAGAAGTTTGAAATAAACTCTCTCATAATGTTTGGAAAAATGGGATTACAACTAAACTCAGTCATCAAAACCTCCCATTCTTGAAATTTTAAAATAGTATGAAGTTGAGAAAAGTGTGTAGAGTCATACCAGTACTTATCTACCCCAAATCCGACAGACATTTCCTTTGCAATCTCTTCAGCACTGTTAGGATCAACTTGCTTCAAACGCTTGACCGCTTTGGAGGATGATTCACCTTTTGGTGAAAGTATTTTTTGTTTTGTTCCAACATTTTCAGTGGTTTCTTGGGATGGTGATGGTGCAGCGTTCAGTAATGGGGGTGGATGAACAATTTTTAAGGGTTTTGGCTGGATATTTTTGGTGGGATGTAGAGGCTTTCTTTCTTGATTTAGAAGTTTTCTTGCTTGATTTTGGTGTTTTCATGTTTGAATTTTGAAAAGTTGAGAGAAGAAGAAGGACGGTTTCTTGAGACGGTTTTGAAAAGGGATGAAGATAGTTTGAGTGATTTGATGTGTTAGGGCCTTTTTAAAGATGGCTGACGGTTACCTCACGTCCCATCTCATCAATGCCATTCATCATGGCTTTTGATATGGAAGGATTGAGTGGATTTGGAATTGAATTTTGGATTAAACCGTTTCCCTTCAAAAATTTTATTTATTTAAGTTTAAAATGGCTAAACATTTTTCAAACAATATGATAATATAATTTATGATATCAAAATAAAATACGAAATTAAAATAAAGTAATTAAAAAAATGAATTATGATATTATAAAATATTATAAAGAAAATAACGAACATATTGCTTTGGTCTGATCAAATTAACAACATGCAAACAAGAGAATATTCATAGTACAAACTTTATTACGTGTTTACCTGATCCATGCAATAATTGATTCTCAATCAAAATATTGAGGTTGATTCCTAACCCTTTTTTTCATGATGCTTCATTGGGAATTTTATGCAACCAACTTTAGTGGAGCTTGATCATACCAAGTTCCAATCTCATCTTTTCATATTGTTCCCTTGGAAGCGATTTGGTCAGAATATCTGCAACTTGTTCATTAGTATTGACATGCTTTAATACAATATTTTTATGTTCTACGTTATCCTTAAGAAAATGATGTCTAATATGTATATGTTTAGCTCGTGAATGATGCACTGGATCTTTAGATATACATATGGCACTGGTATTATCACAATAAATAGGAATACATTCAACTTTAATACCAAAATCTCTTAGTTGCTGTTTTATCCAAAGCATTTGGGAACAGCAAGCTGCTGCTGCTACGTATTCAGCTTCGGCTGTGGATAATGCAACTGTGTTTTGTTTCTTAGAACTCCATGAAACTAAACATGAGCCAAGAAATTGTACCATACCTGACGTGCTTTTTCTATTGACTAGATCACCTGCATAATCTGCATCACTAAAGCCTTTTAAATCATAAACATCACTTTTAGGATAAAATAGGGACAAGTCGTCTGTTCCCTTCAAATATCTTAAAATCCGTTTTACTGCTGTGAGATGTGATTCTTTGGGGTTGGACTGAAATCTAGCACATAAACCAACACTAAATGAAATATCGGGTCTACTTGCAGTTAGATATAATAAGGAACCTATCATGCCTCGATACATTGTTTGATCTATGTTAGTTCCTTTTAGGTCTTCATCTAATCTAACATTTGTAGCCATGGGTGTATGGTTGGTTTTAGCATTGTTTAGTCCATACTTCTTAAGAAGTTCTTTTATGTATTTTTGTTGATGAATAAAAATACCATTTTCAGTTTGTTTAATTTGCAAACCAAGGAAGAAATTTAATTTTCCCATCATGCTCATTTCAAATTCTGTGCCCATAAGGTTGGCAAATTCTTTACATAACAAATCATTGGTCGCACCGAAAATAATATCATCAACATAAATTTGAACAACTAAAATATCATAACCTTTGTTCTTAAAGAATAAGGTCTTATCAATTTTCCCTCTTACAAAGTCATTTTGAATTAAAAACTTTGATAGTCTTTCATACCATTGCCTTGGAGCTTGTTTCAACCCATAAAGAGCTTTATCAAGCTTGTAGACATGATCAAGACAAGAGGCATTCTCAAAACCAGGAGGTTATTCAACAAACACTTCTTCATCAAGAAATCCATTTAAGAAAGCACATTTCACATCCATTTGATATAACTTAAAGTTCATAAAAGCAGCAAAAGAAATTAAAATTCTAATAGCCTCTAACCTTGCTATTGGTGCAAATGTCTCAGTGTAATCAATACCTTCTTGTTGATTGTACCCTTTGACCACGAGTCTTGCCTTGTTTCTTACAATTATTCCATGCTCATCTAGCTTATTCCGAAATACCCATGTCAAACCAATTACCTTTTTGCCTTTTGGTTTGGGTTCTAAGTGCCACACTTTATTTCTTTCAAATTCATTTAATTCATCTTGCATGGCTACTATCCATTCGGAATCCTTTAGAGCTTCTTCGTGATTTTTGGGTTCAAGTGATGATAGGAACGCAAAGTGTGCACAAAAGTTTCTCAGTTGAGATCTGGTTTGTTTTCCCTTATTCATATCACTTATAATCAGATCAAGAGGGTGATAACTTTGGTATTTCCAAGGTTTAGGCACAAATTCTCTGGAGGGAACAGTAGCATGTTCTGATTCAGCATCTTGATTTGCATTTTGTTCAACTACTGGATCATCTTGGTCATCTGTGGGAACAGTTGGATTGGGAACAGTCCGCTGGTCCTGTTGTGCTGGCAGTTCCTGGATTTGGTCAGTTTCTCCTGCCTCTTCTTGTATTGGTTGTTAACCTGCTGTTCCTAGATCTTGCATTTTAACTCCTTCATCATCATCTTTTAAATTTGCAAGACCTATTTTAATATTATTTGTTTCCTGTTCACTTGTTAAAAAGTTAGTTTCATCAAAAATTATGCGAATAGATTCCTCTACGCACATTGTTCTCTTATTGTAAACTCTGTAAGCTTTGCTATGTGATGAATAACCAAGAAACACTGCTTCATCACTTCTTTCATCAAATTTACCTATATTTCGTTTTCCATTCACATGAACAAAACATTTGCATCCAAACACACGAAAATAGGAAATATTGGGTTTGACACCTTTGAGCAATTCATAGGGTGTCTTAGAAGTGATTGGTCTTATTAACACACGATTTAAAATATAGCATGCAGTATTAACGGCTTCGGCCCAAAATTTTCTAGGTAGACCACTAGCAATCAACATAGTTCTAGCCATTTCTTCTAGTGTTCTATTTTTCCTTTCTACCACTCCATTTTGTTGTGGTGTTCTAGTTGCGGAAAAATTGTGATTTATACCATGTTTATTGCAATAATTCATAAAGTTTGAATTTTCAAATTCTTTGCCATGATCTGATCTTATGTGAACAATTAGATTGTTGGTAGATTTTTGAGTTTTGTTAGCAAAAGAAACAAACTCATCAAAAGCTTCATCTTTGCTTACTAAAAATATAGTCCAGGTAAATCTACTATAGTCATCAACTATGACAAACACATATCTTTTGCCACTGCGGCTTTGTGTTCTCATAGGTCCATATAGATCCATATGAATTAATTCTAATGGTCTAGAGGTAGTCACCAGATACTTTGATTTAAAGGATGACCGCACATGTTTTCCTTTAGCACAAGGATCACAAATTTCATTTTTGAGGAATTTTATTGCTGGTAATCCTCTTACTAGGTCTTTTGATCTTAAGGTGTTAATCAATGAATAGCTAGCATGACCTAGACGCTTGTGCCAAAGCAGTGGGTCTTCTTCTATAACGCTTAGACACGTTAGACTGGTTTTGGGAACAGTGTCCAGGTCCACAACATAAGTATTCCCTTTTCTGATTCCCACTAGCACAGGGTCTCCTGTGTTGTTCCTAGAAATTATGCATCGTTCAGAAGTAAACTTAACAGAGTTACCTTTGTCACAAAATTGAGAAATACTTAAAAGACTGTGTTTTAAATGCTCGACTAAAAATACATTGTCAATGGCATTGACCTTCCCACCTTTCATTTGGCGATTATCTCACCCTTCATATTGTCACCGAAGGTTACAGTTCCCCCATCATATGCTTCAAGTGAGAGAAATTTAGATTTGTCACCCGTCATATGCTTGGAACACCCACTGTCGAGATACCATGAGTTGTTCCCCCTCACTTGAACCTTCTTTTCTTTGGACTCTTCATCCTTGCTGTGATGAGATGCCATGAGGCATAGGTTTGCTGTTTCTTCTTCCACTGGAGCTTCTGTCTCAGCCTCGCTCTCTGTATCACCCCAAGCTGCAATCATTGCCTTTCTAAAATCAGTTTTGAAGTTTCCCTTCTTATATTGTCTTCCAACTTCTCTTACTTTTCCCTTGCCCTTCTCATTTTTCCATTGAGGGCAATCCTTGATGAAGTGATCAGTGCTCCCACACTTGTGGCATTCAAAATTTGTCTTCAAGTTAGCAGTTCCCTTTTCTTTGTTGTTTCTTTGGTTTCTATATCTGCTGTTCCTGAAAATTTTTTTGAATTTACGTGCCAACATAGCCGCTTCCTCTTCACCAGCGTCTGACTCTTCACTATCATCCGCTGCCAGAGCCAGTCCTTTATTACGGGAACTGTCAGCTGTTCCCAAATGCAATTCACCAAGTGCAATTCATGAGTTATGAGGGAACCAGCCAACTCTTCCAAATTAAACTTGGTGAAATCTTTCGATTCCTGAATGGCTGTGACCTTAGCTCTCCAGCGTTCGTCTTGAGGAAGACTCCTAAGTATTTTCCTAACTTGTTCATCAACGGGAATGATCTTACCAAGAGAGACCAATTCATTCGTGATGTTTGTGAACCTGGTGAACATCTCTTGAATGTTCTCTCTAGGTTCCATAACAAACCTTTCATATTTGGACATTAGGAGGTCAATCTTGGAGCGCTTCACTTCGCTGGTACCTTCATGGGTAACTTCTAGCAGGTCCCAAATCTGCTTGGCAGTTTTGCAACCCATAATACGATTGTGCTCATTAAGACCAAGTCCACAGTGAAGTAATTTAATAGCAAGAGCGTTCATCTCCATCTTTTGAAAATCTTCCTTTTCATATTCAGTGATTGGTTTTGGAACAGCTTCATTGTTGGAGTTGATGGTCGTCACCTCAAAATCTCCGATTTCAATGACTCTCCATACCTGGTAATTTTCGGCCTTTATAAAAATTTTTATTCTATTTTTCCAGTAGGTATAGAATTTCTCATCGAACATAGGTGGCCTTTGCGTAGAGTACCCTTCTTCCATGCGTTCGTTCATCTTCAACATCTTGCCAGGGAACAGGATAGTGCTCACAGGGTTTCCTGATTAAATGAGAAACAGGGCTCTGATACCAATTGTTGAAATACACGAAGATGGTCGAATGCAACAAGAGGGGGGGTGAATTGTTGTGTATCTAACTTTACTTCGTTTTTCTTCTAATTTGCGGAATTTTAACAAACAAAATAAAGTTTAAACGTAAAAAGCAAAAGATAAAAAGGAGACAAAGATTTTACGTGGAAACCTTCTTGGCCTAATAAGAAGGAAAACCACGACCCCCCGGGATTTCAAAATTCTCACTATGTTTTAGGCAATCAATTACAATTACATAAAACAAATATGCTTCACTTGAAGCTTCTCTACTCTAGGCCTAATTCTCTTTCTCTATTCTCCCTTTCTCTTTCTCTATTCTCGCGCTTCTCTAATTCCTTAGACTTTCCTTAAGTCTAATTACAACAAAAACACTAATTACCCTTACAAGGCCAATTCTTAAGAAGATTAAAATTAAGTAGTTGCTCAAGAAAAATATAATGAATTAATTGGCAAATACATGAACAAAATATTTTTCTTATTTTGATCTCACCTTAAGGACACTCTTAGATGGATATCGGTTTAGCGTAGCATCCCTCGTTTATAAAGGGAACAGCCATCAGTGCACTCAACCCACGATTACCATGTAGTGCACTCACCCCATGACTTCCATTTACTTACTTGCTCCCAAAGAAAGATGGGAAAATATTGAAGATAGAGGTGGAAAATGACTGCGGTTCTCTTGTATGGTTAACAGAACATGAGTCACTAAGAAGATCCTAAATAATAGGAGACTCGTTCAAAGTAGAGAATAAATCTCTTGGGTGTCCGATTTTATAGGAGACTTATTCAAAGTGAGAAATAAGTCTTCTCCATATTTTTAGGTGTTTTAAAAAAACTTTTTGCCAATTAATAAATAAATTTAATTAAGCAACTAATTAAACTTTTAACCTTTTACATTAACCAAAAACAGAAAACGTAATTTTCGTAACTTCCAGTCAATGTCTTCTCCAGACCTGTATCGTGAGGAACACCAAACTGTCTCCATCTACAACTTTCGTCAGACTCTAGGAACAGTAAACTGACTTCTAAAGCAATTGTCCAACTTCTTGGATATTGATATTTGAGACATGTACAACTTCCACGAACCAAGTCATAGGCTTCATCAACGATTAACAGAATCGGATACTCACCTACAAAACAATCTCTAAAATATGTTTGTTTATTTTAAGAGTGAAGTCATCATCAAAACCTAAGAGGCCAACAATTAAATGCCTCTTTTTCAAACAAAATAAAGCCTCCATTATGAAGATATTGGATTTTCATCTTCCTTTTTCAACCTTCAACTATATCCTTCTTCTACAACCTGAATATTGTCTAACAATGGAAGAATCGATGCTTGAATTCGAAAGTACTTATGAGAATTCGATTGTGGTTCTTTTTTTTAAAAAAGAAATTAAGCTTTATTAATGGTAGAAAACAGTTATGTTGAAGAAGAAAACAACATCTACTGTTTGGAGGAGGTAATAAAAGCAATTGTGGTTCTTCTGAGTTATTTTTTAAAAAATTAAACTTTATCAATGGTGGAAAATAGTTATGTTGAAGAAGAAAACAATATCTACTGTTTGGAGTAGGTAATAAAAGCAATTGTGGTTCTTTTGATTTTTTTTTTTTAAAAAAAAAAATTAAGCTTCATTAATGGTGGAAAGTAGTGATGTTGAAGAAGATAAAAATGACTAATTTTTGGAGAAGGGTAATAAAAGCAATTGTAGCTATAATAAATTCATATATTTTGGGATATAACCAAATATAATTAGTATTATAACTTTGAATATTTGACATAGGTTGATGTAGTTGGCAGTATAACATCGTGTAGTAACATAATATATTTTGAGCTATAACATAATATACTTGGGGTTATAACATGATATATTTTGTGTCATAAGAACATATATTAGTGGTTATACCATAATATAATTGGTATTATAACTATGAGCATTTGACATAGTTTGTTGTAGTTGGGAGTATAACATTGTGTAGTGTGGGTTATATCATTTTTAGTTGGGGTTATAACATAATGTAGTTGGGAGTATAACATTGTCGAGTTGGGGTTATAATATATTTAATTAGGGCTATAACATAGTTTAATAGGGGTTATAACATGGTTAATTGTGATTATAACATTGTTTAGTTGGGGGTATAACATTATTTGGTAGAGATTATAACATTACTTTATAAATCCAAATATTATAAACTACACACAATTATAAACATAAATACATATTATTATAAACCTAAATGTAAAATAATATAAATTCAAATACACATTATTATAATTCCAACATAATCCCAAATATGAATAAAAACAATACCACAAATACAAACTATTATAAACCCAAATACACAATATTGTAAATCCAAATACACATTATTATAATTTCAACATAATCCCAAATATAAATACATAATTGTACGACAAATACACACTACAATAAACCCAAATACATAATATTATAAATCCAAATGCACAATATTATAATTCCAACTACAATAAGCCTTTTGTTTGGGTATTTAATCAGCCACCTTTGACTGTTGACGGTTGTCATTTTGATCTTAAAAAGGAACCTTTTTGATCTTCTTGGCGTATACAGAAGCCAAGATAACATGATCACTTATCTTTTCCATTTTTTAAACCCTAAAATCAAGAACAAGTAAAATTGAAAAACAAACAAATTTAAAATATTAATATAGTAAACTACAAATTTTTATTAGGTTAAAACACCAATTTACGTTCCTTCTTTAGTCTCAATTTTCTTGTCTTCTTTAATATCATTTTTTTCCACCATTGATGAAGTTTAAAAAAAAAAATCAGAAGATTCTACATTTATAATTACAATTATTTTCAACAAATAAAATCTTAAATTTTCATACCTTTCAAAACATTATTGTTGTCTTGGATTTTCAACAAACAATATGATTTGAGTAGCAAACCAAAATGGTATAGTTGAAGAGGAAGCGGAAGGGATTAGTTAATGAAGGGAAGGAAGAAAGGTTGTAGAAAATTTTGAGAAATATGAGAAAGAAATGAAGACAATGGAAAAAAGTTGGAGGAGAGTTAATGAATAGAAAAGATCACTTAATGAAGGGATGGAAGAAAGGCGGGATTTGAAAATCACGTGTGTTATAATTGTTTTGATTTAATTTTTTTATTTTAAATGGCCAAGTCCATTTACTCATGTCTCTCCTAGAGACCGTCTTTACTAAGAATTTGTGTTATTCTGTTTAATAATAATAATAATATTATGTAGTTTTCATAGTTATCAGAATCTCAATTTTAATCAACGATTCTACGATCTTACGATTCAAAAATAGGTGACCGAACCAGATCGTAGGTAGGATCTTAATGTGGTATAGTCGTGCAATTCTACTTAGCTCAAGAATTTAGTTGGTAAGATAATAACACGATTCTACGATCCTACGATCCTACGATCCGATCTTACATAGGTAGTTTCAATCGTATAATACTTTCATATATTACACATTTGACTTACGTATAAATATATATTAAAAATGATTATATCAATAGCTTTATAAAATTCAAATTTTCCTTAATTTGTAGTTTAAAAATAATTATTAAAAGTATTTTTTCTTTCAAAACTTTATAGATGAAGTCAAATAAGTTTTTACTTACACATTAAACCTTTAAAGAAAAAAATATAATTGATAATTAGCAAATCTAAAGCACATCAATGCATGTTTGTAAGATCACACGATTCTACGATCCGATTATATCGATTTCGATCCTATTCTTTCAATGATTCTAGGCAGAATCTCGATCCTAATAACCTTAGTAGTTTATCCCTTTAATCCATTGAGTTTGTACTATTTAAAAGGCCTTTAATCTGTGAATTTAGAGATGAGATTCAGAGTGTAAGAAAATTTAGATGGTAAAATAGTGAATGGATTTATTTGGAGAGGAATATGAGTGAATATGTAGAATGGATATTGTTCTTCATTGTCCAAAAATTTGATTACATCAATATTTATAGTGTTGAGTTTGGTTACAAGTTTACTATAATATCTTAGATATTTTTATTTTTTTAATTACTTTTCTAGGATCTTCCATTATAAAATCTTATATATTTTCATTTTTTAATTCTTTAGTTTAGATATTTTTATATTTAATTAAAATTCTAGATTTTTCTAGATTATTTTAACACTCCCCCTAATCTGAAAAATCTTGAACTCTAAGTTGTCTTCTGAACTCGATAAATCTATCAGTTGATATGGGTTTTGTGAAAATGTCTGCGAGCTGCTCCCCCGTCTTGTAGAATTGTAGTTCGATCTCTTTCTTGTCTACTAACTCACGAATGTAGTGATGTCGTATCTCGATGTGTTTTGATCTGCTATGAAACATTGGATGCTTCGTCATTGCTATTGTTGACATGTTGTCGCAGAACATTGTAGTTGGTGTCTCTTGCTTATGTTGTAGATTGATTAATATCCTTCTGAGCCAGACTGCTTCAAGTGTTGCACTTGTTGCTGCAATGTACTCTGCTTCTGCTGATGATAAAGCTATTGTCGCTTGTTTTTTTTATGACCATGAGACCACCTTGTTTCCAAGCTGAAATACGTACCTGCTTGTACTTTTTCTATCATCCACGCTTTCAGCCCAGTCGCTATCGGTGTATCCTGTGAGCTTGAAATCTTTTTCAGTTTCGTACATGATCCCATAGCTTTTTGTTCCCTTAATGTATCTGAGAATCCTCTTTGCTGCTGTTAGATGATCCTTGCTCGGTTCACTCATGAACCTGGATACGATGCTGACAGCGTTGACTATATCTGGTCTTGTATGTGTGAGATAGATAAGAGAGCCGACCAAGCTTCGATACGTTCCTCCGTCGACTTTTGGTTTGCCATCGTACTTTGATAACTTCTCATTGATTGCCATTGGTGTAGCCAGCGGTTTACATTCACCCATGTTGAATTTCTTGAGAAGGTCTTTTGCATATTTCTCTTGTGATAGAAATATTCTTCCTGGGCTTTATTTGATTTGTATGCCAAGGAAGTATTTCATCGTACCAAGGTCTGTCATCTCGTACTCCTTCATTATAGTCTTTTTAAATTCTTCGATCATCGTTAGGTGTGTGCCTGTATAGATTAGATCATCCACGTACAGGCATAAAATGAGAAAGTTGTTACCTTGTGTCTTGATGTATAGTGAAGGTTCACTCGAACTCTTGATGAAACCATGTTGGAGAAGATAATTGTTGATGTTGCTGTTCCACGCTTGGGGTGCTTATTTGAGCCCGTACAAAGCTTTTCAAAGGCGTTATACTTTGTCTTCTTGGCCTTTGATGACGTATCCCTGCAGTTGCTCGACGTATACTTCTTCTTCGAGTTCTCCATTTAGAAATGTTGATTTGAAGTCGAGGACTGTTTTGATTGTCTCAATGCGGACAACTGGTGCATATGTTTCGTTGAAGTCGATTCCTGGTTGTTGCGCATATCCCTTTGCTACGAGCCTTGCTTTGTACTTGTTAATGGAGCCATCATCATTATGTTTCACCTTGTAGACCCACTTGAGTCCGATGACTTCCTTGTCTTGTGGTTTGTCTACAAGTTTCCATGTGTGATTCTTCTCGATCATTTTGATTTCTTCGTTCATATCCTCAATCCATGTTTCTTCTTGTGCTGGTTCTTGAAATGTTTGTGGCTCACTAGAGAAGAGAGCCATCATTGCTTGGTCACAATGGTAATCTTGTAACCATGATGGCGATTGCCGATTTCGTGTTGATCTTCGGGCTTCTTGATGTTGAGGAGTTGAACATGACGTTTGGCTTCTTGAGCTTGAGAATGATCTTATACTTTCAGGTGTACTTGGGCTCGGAGATGATGAGTTTGTTGGTTGGTCTGCTCCGTCTTCTTCACTTGGATCTCTTAGGAGAGTATCTCCTTCGCGAGCTTCAGTTTCTTTTTCTTTCCACGTCCATTCGGCTGCTTCGTCGAAAATTACGTCTCTAGAGATGATTAATTGTTTAGATTCAGGCTTGTAAAGGCGATATCCTTTTGTTTCGTGACTGTATCCAATGAATATGCATTTTTCTTTCTTTTCATCGAGCTTTTCCCGATTCTCTTTCGGGATGTGGGCATAAGCTACACATCCGAACACTTTGAGGTGTTCTACTCTTCGCTTTCTCTTGCGCCAGGCTTCATATGGCGTTAAATCCTTAACTGCTTTTGTGGGAGATCTATTGAGGATATATATTGCCGTGTGAATAGCTTCGGCCCAGTATCTTTTGGGTAGATGTTTACCCTGCATCATGTTGCGGGCCATCTCTGCTATAGAGCGGTTTTTCCTTTCTGCGACACCATTTTGTTGAGGTGTACGCCTTGCTGTAAGTTCTCTTTTAATTCCATGCTTCTTACAGAAGTTGTTGAATTCGTTGCTTGTAAATTCTCCGCCACGATCTGTTCTTAGAATCTTAAGAGAATGCCCACTTTGATTTTCTGTGAGGGCTTTGAATTCCACGAAGTGGGAAAAAGCTTCTGATTTTTTCTCCAGGAAATATACTCACATCATGCGGGAGTAGTCATCTACGAACAAAAGAAATATCTTTTTCCGCCAAGAGACGGATTCTTGGTAGGACCCCAGATATCTGCATGAAAAAGCTGTAGAGGAGCCTTGGCCCTCCAAGGTGCGGTAGGAAATGGCAATATGTGCATCTTGCCATATATACAACCTTCACAAATTTTTCTTTCATTTTTTATTAATGATAGTCTAATTACCATTTCTTTTTGTTTTAATAGTTTTAGACTGTTAAAATTTAGATGCCCAAATCTCAAATGCCATAAGGTGGATTCATCATTTATTGAGCTTAAAGCCATTTTTCTTCAAATGGCAATTTTAATGGGAATATTTTGTTATGAGCCATTTCAACAGTTGTTATTATTTGACCCTTATTTTTATCATAGATTTGACATTTTTTATTCCCAAATTTAACCATATATCCTTTTTTAATTAATTAGCCTACGCTTAATAAATTTTGTGCAAGTCCGGGAACATAAAAAACTTCATGAATTAATTTTGATGAACCATTTTTTGTTTTAACGTCGATTGTTGTTTTTCCGGCGACATCTTCGTTAAATCTTTTTAATCTATCTTCATATGCAAGTAGTGATCTCATTAGTTCGGGTATACTTAATTGAGATAAATTTTTCTTGTTAACTTCTTCTATTGTTGTGGCAATAATGTTATATTTTTGTGATAGACTCCTTAATATTTTTCGAATCACATTTTCATCTTCTATTTTACTACCATTTGATCTTATTTGATAAACTATATTAGTGACTCGGTCAAAACATGAATGTATTGTTTCATTTTCTGCCATTAATAAATTATCAAATTCTTTCCATAGTGATTGGAGTTTAAAAAGAATTATCTCTTTGGAACCTCTGTACTTTGTCTCCAAGATCCTCCAAGCCTCCGTAGCTATTTTTGCAGGCATGATCGTTGTTATCCTTTATCCTATTTTGTTTATATTGTTTTATTTTTGTTTCATCCCAAGATGTGACTCTTTAGTGTCATCTTTGGGTGGTTGCTCGTAACCTTCTTGTACTAATTCCCATAAATCTTGGGAGATAAATATTGACCTCATTTGCATAGCCCATTGTTCATATTTTTCTCCATTAAATGTAGGAACCCAATTAACTTGGGGGTAATTAATGGTTGAGGTCATTTTTTTATTTTGTGGTTAGAAGTTTATTTTATTGTGGAGTATGTTGGTTAATGTGTTTAGGTTGTTTGGAGGTCTTGGTTTTAATTAGCTCTGGTACCAAATGTAGGAAAATTTGGATGGTAAAATAATAAATGAATTTATTTGAAGAGGAAGATGAGTGAATATGTAGAATGGATATTGTTTTTTATTGTGCAAAAAATTGATTACTTCAATAGGTATTTATAGTGTTGAGTTTAGTTACAAGTTTACTAAAATATCTTAGATATTTTTATTTTTTAAATACTTTTCTACAATCTTTCATTATATTATCTTAGATATTTTTATTTTTTAATTCTTTAATTTAGATATTTTGATTTTTTAATTCTTTAATTTATATTATTTAATTAAAATCTTAGATTTTTCTAGATTATTTTAACAGAAATCACCCACTCAAAAGTCATAAGTCTCAAAACCTACATTATTTCCCTAAATTTTGCGGGCCCCACCAATCATCACTCTCTTCAAGCATCTCCATATCGACATCGCCTGCAATATTTACACTTCTTTTAATTAAATTTGGTTTACAACAGAATAATCCCCCCAAAAAAAATTACAACAAAATAAAATAAAATAAGGAAAAAGGAAACAAGAAAGAAAAAAAAAAAAAAATACAGCCACCATTTTTACGGACTTCTACTTTTCTCCCTCTTACGAACTTCCCTCGTACGATCTCTTTCTCTCTCAATTTCGCTCTCTTGCGATCGGCGAATGCTGGTATGTTTTCCTTTCCTTTTTAGTTGCTTTTAGCTTTTCCTCGTTTAATTGCATCCTATTTCGTTTTTTCTTCTTCAATTTCAATCCTTCTTATTAGTTGCAAACCCTAATTTTTTCCTGCTAGGGTTTTGAGTTTTGAGGACCCGCCTTCGTTTTTGTTCTGTTACTTGATTTCTTATGCTTTAGGAACTAATCAATAGCTTAATTTTATGATTTTATTCAGTGTTAATGGCTCTGATACGCTTATTTACTTGCTTTAGTTGATTATCGTTTTTGATTCTGGCTTGATTTGGTCCAATTTCTGATGATCAGAGTAGTTTTTTTTTCTTTTTTTTTTCTTCTGCTGTTTCTATAATTAGTATTTTATCCAAATTACACAGCACGTTTAGCATAAAAAGAAATACTAGGTCATTAGGGAGGTTTTGAGTATAGAAATATAAGTTAATTTGGTTTGCAATTCATTTGTTCCATGCGTTACTGTGTATGATTAGTTGCTTTTTTTAGCAGATATTTTGGTGGGAATGACTTCGTGGGATTAATTGATTTTGGGTTGTTTGGGATTTGAGGAATAATTTATTTCATTGTTTATTTTAGTTAAGTTTATTAATCTTTTCTCTTTTGTTGGTAACTACTTGAAGCTTTAAGGTATTTTAATGGAGTTTGGTGAAGAGCATTTAAAGGTTTTACTTATTTGTTCTTGAATCCTTCCCAAATTTTATGGCTAATTTCTAATCTCATTTACTGTTAGTTTTCCATGATTTATTTATTAATTTTGGTTAGTTTATGGTTTTCTCTCAATTGTTCTTGTTTATGCTTGTTGTCTTTGTTTTTATTTATGCTATTAATGTTTAAATGATTGGTTGTTATATGTTAATAACGGATTTGATGGTTATGATTAAGAGTAGTGAGTATTTTTCTAGGGTTAGGGTTAACTCAACCCTTGTGATGACTTGATGATGATGAGACTATAGTTGATTTTAGGCTGATTAAAGGCTTAGATAGGGGGTTATTCTACCCATTGGCTAAGGATTGTTATGATTGCTTCCAATATACCAATGAGGGTTGGATTTTGAGTAATCTAAGTTTTGATCAATGGATGGAATCGGGTGTAAGGGATCAATGGGGATCGAACCTTGCATCCACCCTTTCATCTATGGGCTTTATCCTTCACCTACGAGAGTAGGGAAGGATGAACTAGTAGCGGACGATTTATAACCCAAGCCCTTCATCTTCACTCAGGAGAGTGAGGATGGTGAAGAGCTTGGAAGCAATCCCAAGCTCGATCAATGATCGGATTGCTCCTCTTAGTGTGATTCGCTACTCTTTAATTACCCTTAAGAAACTAGTGTATCACCATTGAATAGTCACCATGAATGAGTTAACCTGACCCCTTTTTTTTTTATCATTGATTGTTAACACTTATTTCTTTTTCATATTTTTTTTGTTATTGTTTACAACAACTGCCTTTTATATCTGACTAATACGCAAAGAAATTGCATACCCTTGCTCCTTGTGTTCGACCTGTATGTGCTACAACACCGTGCACTTGCGGTACCTCACTCATTGAGATAAATTTGTGTGAACAAGTTTTTGGTGCTGTTGCCGAGGAGTGAGATTTGTAAGACTTAGGTTGATTTCATAGGTGTTGATTGTATATATATAAAAAATCCAAAAATATTTATTTCCTTTAATGGCTAGCTTTATTCACCAGTTTGAACATGAACCTTTTTGGAGGTATTATTGGAGACTCGGTGACTCTCTCCCTTGTGACCATGGTATTGAAATGTGGGAGATGTGTAATTTGATGTTTGAGGGCCTTAATGTTGAAACTGAGAATTTAGTAGAGTTTATGCATAATGGTGTATTTTTGGCTCAACCAATTGAGCAAGCATGTGGTATCTTTGAATGGTTGTCCAAGGACACATATGACTTGGAAATGGCTAACATGCACACTCACTACTTTTCCGCTTCCCTTGACATACCTCAACCAAATTCCCATGACCATTTCAAGACTGATCCTTCCTATTTGGCACCAATGGATGGTTGCAACATGAATGATTATTGTGTGAGTCCCTGTTTGAGTCTTGGCTTGGGAGGTGATCTAAATATGGAAAATGGTGACTTAGTGTCTTTTCTTCCTTCTTTGTATCCCTTGCCACTCATTGATTGTAGGCTAGACCTCGATGATACAATTTTAAATTCTATTAAGGGTCTTATTGAGAAGTGTAAGGCTATATCCCAAGACCTTAGTGAACTTTTTCTTTCTTACAACAACGAGCCTTGTGGCATATGGTTTGTGATGGCTTGAATTTAGAGGAGGGTTATATGTCATATGATAATGTGCTTTACTTCGATGAGTCTCCTTTACATACACATGTAGCTTGTGAGTCTCATGTCATTACACAATGTGACCCTCCTATAGTTGAGTATTGTGATGTTGAGCATTGTTTTCATGAGTCATCCCCCATCCCCATTTGTGAGTCTCATGTTTTTATGCCTTTTGAGAATGACTTTTCTATGCCATGTATGTTTGCATCGCTTTGTTGTGAGACTCTAGATGAGGTGCCATGTGTGCCTCACATTAATGAGTCTCCTATTTTTGTGCATTCTAATCCCTTGTACGAGCCTAGTGACCTAGAGACTGATGTCTACATGAGTGATGAGTCTCAAGTACATGCTTCTTGTATGTAATCTGTTGAGTCCTATGCTATGTCTCTTGGTCACTTTGATGTGCTCCCCACCACTCCTGCTCATGTTCATATTGATGATTTTGTTGCCTTGCCATCGATTGGTCATGTTAAGACTTATGTTGACCTATGTCATGACATACCAACTGATTCCTTTTTCATTTCCTTTTGTTTGCTTTTTCTTTGGCTTTTCATCATGTAATGATAAGCCATTTTTATGTGCTTTCTTGCTTTTGATTCTCTTTGTCTATTCTAATTTGATCTTCTATGTCTTATTCTCCACATTTACTAGAAGTGAGTTTGACAAACTCTTGAGGAGTTTGACTCAATATTTACTTAAAAAGGTATTGCTAATGATCTTAAAGAAGCGCTTGTTAGGAGGCAACCTAATCAAAGTTTCTTTTTCTAGTTTTCCTGCTTTTGAATTGAGATTTGTGTTTTTGGGTGTTTGGAAGGCTTGGTTGCTTGGATTGTTATGACATGGTTTGATATTTTTTTATTCAACCCACTCACCCTTTAGAGGGTCTTTTATAGCCTTATTGGCTTGGGTGTGCCACCCCTTCCTTTTGCACCTTCTTTCGAGCCGTCAAGCATTCGGAACGATGCTTGGTCTTACTTGGGTGGAGTGTTCACTTCCTCTTTTGTGCATATTTATCGTGTTTGTTTGTTTTTTTTTATTTTATGTCTTTTGCTATTACTCCTGCTCTCATTTATGCATGCTTATTCTTATTTATGCCCCTATTGGATGTGAGGTGATGTTGGTGATATGCTTGCTTTAGTTGGCTTTGTTCATGGATTTTGCTTTTTCAACCCCCGAATTTGGTTTTGTTTGAGTATGAGAGCATGGGTGTCACTCTTTGACTTGCGGTTCCATTCCTTTAATTTGGCACAAGTAGGATTCTAGGTGACCCTCTTTAGGGACCACAAAGAGCACTTGGGTTAGTGGCGTCGCCATTGATGTTGAGCAAACACAAATTAACCTATTGTGAGGTTTGATTGAGCCTTCTACATATGATACATGCTTGTTTTGAGATGTTTGATGTGTAGCGCACTAGGCATGACTTTAGGGACTTGGACATTGTATGGATCGGACAAACCTCTTTCGTTCTTACCTCCTCATTACCCAACATTATACCCCACTTTTATTTCATTTCCCGTTCGAGCCTTCTGCTTCCTTTCGTATCTCTTCATTTTCACCTTCTTTCACATTCACCATACTTTTTTTGTAGCATACTAGTTGGTTTGGTTGATGGTATATTGGTGGTTGGTTTATCACACTTGGCATGAGTCTTTAGCTTATCTTTATTTTTGTTTTTTTTTCTTGAGGTCACCACTTGTATATATCATGGTGATATTTTGATTTTAGATATGATTGTATATATTTAGTTAGTATTGTATGTTGATTTTACTACCCGCTTTTGGTAGTGAAGTGTTTGTATTTATTTTAGTTTGTAAAAAAAAAGAAAAAGAAAAAAAAGAGAAAAAGAAAAAAGAAAAAAGTCAAAAGTTTGTATAAAAAAATATTATTGGTTAATAAAATACCAAGTTGTGTGAAATCATAGGTCATTTTGGTTTGTTTTGGGTTAACTAACTAGTTATGCTACCTCTTTTTGTAACCTTACCCTTCCTTATCTTTTCTACGCTTCATCATACTCTAACTTTTATCATTTCACCTCTTTTAGGTTGGTCCATCTACTTTTAGTGAAGTCTTAGCCTTTGAGTCAACGAATACCGAGGTGCGAAACACGGATACATCTTTGTGTTAGAGGCTGACATCACATTGAGCTGTAGGTTGAGCGAGAGTGATACCTAAATATATTTGAGTGTGGTTGACATTTGGATTGCACATACTTGTAGTGAGGTCTGCTCGCATCTTTGTGATTGGCTTGGGAGCTTCGTTTCAATTTGGCTGTTGTGGGTGTCTTGTGTGGGCCATTTAGAGACTAGCTCGGGAACCTCGGGTTGTCACTTCAAGTTAATGTAGCCATGAGCCCAAGAGTGTATTCATGTCTTTTTGTGCTTTCTAAACCTTTGGTCGGGTTTTTGATGTTCGTTTTTGCAAAGCCATCTTATCAATGCAATCATGTTCAAAATTTATGGCATTAAGATGCTTTTTGCTAGCGTGTGTACACTTTATGGGATTTAATGTATTGAATGCTTTCTTCTTCCCCTTGCTTGAGGACAAGTAAGGGCTTGCTTGGGGGAGTTGATAAACCTCATTTTTACCTTCTATTTGGGCATAATATTAATTGACTATTCCTTGATTTTCGTACATTTTCATTGCGTTTGGTTGGTTTTACGCCCTTTTGTAGGATAGCATATTTGATGCTCTTTTTTGCAGAACGATTACCTATTTTCGAGCTTTAAAGCATGCTAGTTTGGAGGAGGCATGGATCAAAGCCGATGAAGAAATGAGGCCAATAGGTGAAAATGAGTCCAACCCGAGTAAAGCAAGAATCATCGCTCATGGAAAGGCTCACTTAAGGGCAAATGGAGGTCAACTCACTTGGGTTTTGGTGGATATTTTGATGAGGCAAAAATTGTCGAAACGACTGGTCACACGTCGAATTCGGAGTTCTAACGAAGAAGTTGTGATTTTTTCAAAATGGCAACGATTGATCAACATGAGCTTCGAAGACAGCAAGTCAAACGATTGATCGTTCCATGTGGAACGACCACTCGTTCCCGATACACGCGTACCAACATCAGGATAAAAAAAAATGAAAAAAAAGCTGCTACAGGGTGTCGAACCTGCGACCTTCAGAATACAGGCAAAGCTTCTGATTAACTGTGACAACATTTTCTTTGTGTTATTGTACAACTCTTAATTTAAACCGACAAAATAGAATTTCGTGAGCAACAGGCGGAGAACAAAAAAAGTAGGCGCAACAACATTTTTTACTCCTTCATTTCCTTTTCTCCCACTTTACTCTTATAGACCCTAGTTTAATTTCTTTATTTTTATTGTCTTTATTTTAATTTTCTTAACAAACTTTATTTTCATTGTTTATTTTAGTTAATTTTATTTATCTTCTCTCTTTTGTTGGTAACTACTTGAAGCTAAGGTATTTTAATGGAGTTTGATGAAGAACATTTATGGGTTTTTGTTAGTTCTTCTTGCATCCTTCCCAAATTTTATGGGTAATTTTTAATCTCATTTATTTTTGGTTTCGATTGTTTATTAATTAATTTTGTTTAGTTTATGGTTTTCTCTTAATTGTTCTTGTTTATTTACGTTGTCTTTGTTTCTATTTATGCTATTGATGCTTAAATGATTGGTTGTTATATGTTAATAATGGATTTGATGGTTATGATTAAGAGTAGTGAGTAGTTTTCTAGGGTTAGGTTAACTCAACCATTGTGATGACTTGATGATGATGAGATTCTAGTTGATTTTGGATTGATTAAAGGCTTAGATGGGGGGTTATTCTACCCATTGGCTAAGATTGTTATGACTGCTTTAAATATATCAACGAGGGTTGGATTTTGAGTAATCTATTTTTTGATCAATGGATGGAATCGGGTGTAAGGGATCAATGAGGATTGAACCTTGCATCCACCCTTTCATCTAAGGGCTTTATCCTTCACCTACGAGAGTAGGGAAGGATGAACAAGTAGCGAACGATTTATAGCTCAAGCCCTTCATCTTCACTCACGAGAGAAAGGATCGTGAAGAGCTTGGAGGCAATCCCAAGCCCGATCAAGGGTCAGATTGCTCCTTTTAGTGTGATTCACTACTCTTTAATTACCCTTAAGAAACTAGTGTATAACCATTGAATAGTCACCATTAACGAGTTAACCTGACCCCCCCTTTTTTTTTATCATTGATTGTTAACACTTATTTGTTTTTCATATTTTTTTGTTATTGTTTACAACAACCCCCTTTTATAGCTGACTAACACGCAAAGGAAATTGCGTAACCTTGCTCCTTGTGTTCGACCCGTATGTGCTACAACACGAATTTTTGAAATTCTTGAGTGAAAAAAAAAATTAATTAAATAAACGAACCTTTAAACTTTTTCCAAAAGTAAGCGTCCAAACCCCAAAGCTGTGCTTTGGAGCTGTTCGCAGTTACTAACTGCGAACAGCATATAAGACAAACTAACTGTTCGCAGTTAGTAACTGCGAACAGCTATTTTGTCTTTTTGCTGTTCGCAGTCTAACTACGAACAACTACTTTGTGTTTTTTGAACTGTTCGCAGTTAACAACTGCGAACAGCTAGTTTGTCTTATATGCTGTTCGCAGTTAGTAACTGCGAACAGCTCCAAAGCACAGCTTTGGGGTTTGGACGCTTACTTTTGGAAAAAGTTTAAAGGTTCGTTTATTTAATTAATTTTTTTTTTTCACTCAAGAATTTCAAAAATTCCTACAACACCATGCACTTGCAGTAACTCACTCATTGAGATAAATTTGTGTGAACAAGGTCACCCAGCCTAGTACGATATCACACAAGCACACTTAACTGCAGAGTTTTGATGGATCTAGGACATTAGTGCAGGTATGATCACACCCTTTTAACTCTTTCATTTTTGTTTGTGACTCATTTTTTTTCTACTTTTGGACAATCATTAACCACATTTTTTTAATAGCATTCATATATTATAATTCTATTTCAATTTCATTCACACAAATAATTTTCACTTATAATGAATAACTTTTTCTTAAAACTAACTCATTTTATCATCCTTACTATCATGTACATATTATAATCCAAGAATTTCTATGCCACGTGTAATCATATCAAAGCTATTTCTAAATACAATTTTCCCGCCACTACATACTTCTACATTTAATATTCCAACCTAATAAAGTATATATTTCTATGCAAGGAGTACTTCTCTTTTTGGGTATACAACTGAATATGAAAGGGTTTAATTAATTACTGTCAATTGATCATAAACCAAATCGTAACAATAATAATAATTTACTACAATTGAAAGCAAAATTTAATAACATATTTAGTGCACACCAAAAGAATATGAAGCACTTCTTTTAAGGATAAGCATAAATTTCGCTATAATGATAATAGTTCCTCATTATAAGTTGTTTATATTGAAAAGGATCTGAAAAACCCCATCTTGAATATTAAGTACTTTACTTTTAAACTATTTCTTTGTCTATAATAATAATAATTCAAAAGTAAAGAAACAAGAATATAAAGTACATTTTACTTGGTCACCGAAATTCCACAGGTAATATCAATTCCCTAAATCTTTGTTATGAATTATAGGTTATTATATACTTTTGATTATATAGTATGCATGTTTTTACTAATTAGGTAACTAACGCTACAAATAACGTTTTAGTGCCGTGATAATTAGGAAGATGAATCAACTCAATTATCAATTTAGGCTTAAATTAATAGTTGATAGGTAATATTAAAATTTATTCCCTCTGTTTTTACATTTTTATAATATACTTATGAATTTTTTACTAATTTTATTTTAATATTTTTTTATTGTTTATGATTCTCATCATGAGAATATCAAATAGTAATGAAGAGAATAAATATCAAAATATCAAAATCTTTGTTTGTCTGGGCTAGGATGTTGGCCGATAGATATAGCTAGCAACCAAGAAAACACTAAACATATAATTTCTTAGTTCAAAATTATGTGTAATATTAGAAATATTGCACTATTCATTTATCATCCTTGCTTATAATTAGTTTTTAATCTATACCTTAAAACATAGTAAGGTTGGATCTGTTTGCTTCGTTTCAATGCAAAAATTATTAATATTAAATTATTATACTGTATTCAATATACTAATATTATTCAATCCTAAATATTTCTAATTGCAGATAATTTTAAAATTATAAAAATTAATATTAATAAATTTTACATTGAGACGAATCAAACAAAATCTTACTTAAATATATTTTGACATCTAAATTAAGAATAAAATATAAATTAAAAGTGATTAGTAAATAATTTCAAAAAATCAAATAAGACAAATCATTTTTGTATCTTTCGTGCAGGTGCATTTTGTTATCATTTTTACATTATGTTCATATACACGTACAAAAATTGTGTTGATTTACTTTTATAATCTTTGTAAAATTATTAGTATAATAATTAAATGATAAATATATGATTTTTGTGGAATAATAAAATTTTACAAAATAATATTTTAAATTTGAATATGTATTGTTACTTATATAGTAATATATATACATATTTCGTTATTATATAATCTCGTTCGTAACTTAAACCCTTTTTTTTAATTTATTAAGATTAGTTAAAAATATATTATAAATTTATTACAAAAATAATTTTTTGAATACCGTGAATAAAATACCTATTTCTACTTATTGGGTGAAAAGGGCATTAATTAATCTAAAGAGCAACCACACATGATAAATCTTTTCAAACTTGAATAGTTCCCTCTATTTCTTTGTTCCCTTTTCTTTATTTAAACATCAAACCTTACTAACTTCACAGTTCTTCATATCTCAAATAACTGGCTTCATCCTTTATCTCTCTGCCCTCAATCAACAAATATAATAATCATATTTACACAAACATTCAGACATTCATTTGACAGCTGTTCTTCTCAATGCTGTCCCCTTAACTCCTCACATTTTTCAGGTTTGAACAAGTAAAGTAACAAATACAAACATATACCATAAAAAAGGGGGATAAAAATGAAGTACATTCGATCTGCAAGTTTGAAGCGCTTATTCTCCAAACGACGTCGCTCTATAACTAGCACTGAAGATTCAGGGTTCGTTCAACGACATGAACAGAATACCCAGTTTTCAAATCATGATTTAACAGAATCTGTGTGTTTTCCTCAGAAACCCACTTGGAGATGTTTCTCTTTTGAAGAAATCTTTTCTGCTACTAATGGCTTCTCCTCAGGTTCTTTTTCAATTTCTTTTTCAAAATTTAGTATTTTTATTCAGGTTTTTTAGTTGCAAAAACCTCTTTTTCTGTGGTCTTTCTTTTTTGGTTCGTATCCTCCTTTATGGGTGTGGGTTGACGCCTTTCTTTCCAAACTAGACTCTGATTATAGTTTTCTATAAGCGGAATACATTGGATGGATGATGATGAATATTTTTGGAGTTGTATTTATTTTATATATGAAATTGTATTTGTTTTTGGTTTGGCTAAGCAGAAAATTTGGTGGGAAAAGGAGGGTATTCAGAGGTATACAAGGGTGAGTTGAAAGATGGAGAAATGGTAGCAGTGAAGAAACTGACAAAAGGAAGTAATGAGGAGAAGAGAGAAAGAGAATTCTTGACAGAAATAGGAACAATTGGACATGCTTCCCACCCAAATGTTTCATCACTCTTAGGATGTTGTATTGAGAATGGTCTTTACCTTCTTTTCCCCTTCTCTCCTAGAGGCTCTGTTGCCTCTATTCTTCATGGTAACTTAAACTTTATTCAATACTCTTGGCTTCTTAGCTCTATCTTTTAATTTGGATCAATAGTTTAGGGGATTATTGTTTATGCTACTTAAAATAAACAAATATTCTGGTTATTATATATGTATATAAATTAAGGTATTATTTTTTCCCTTTTTATTTGATGTTCTAGGGTTTTTAGTTAATAGTATGTATATATAAAAATTATTCTAGTTATTATGTATATAAATTATGTTACTATGCATATTCTAAGATTTCTACTTTCTAGTTACTATTTAAAAAAATATATTTTACTTACTGTGTATATAGATTAAATTATTACGTACATTAAAAATATTTAAATCTCTATAATATGATAGATATTATTTTATTGCATAATATTATAACAGCTTTTTTTTATCTTTGATTTTAATAAGAGATTAAAAGATTTAAGAAAAATATGCATTAAAATTTTTTAAATAATTTAATTCACTTTTTTTTTTGTAAAAAGGATGATTTTAAGATTTGTTACTACTTTATAAATGTTACAACATTTTGTACCACTCATATAGTGACTAGGAAATTTATATTTTAGCCTTAACGGTATAGCAATAATTAAGTTTTGTATAGAAAGGGAAGTACTTAAACAACAACAATTAAATTGAAGCATGAATAATTGATGATACATGGATATAGATGAAAGTAGTCCTCCAATGGAATGGGAAGTTAGACACAAGATAGCAATTGGGACAGCCAAAGGGTTGCATTATTTGCACAAAGGGTGTCGAAGAAGGATAATACATAGAGACATAAAGGCCACAAATATTTTATTAACTCAAGATTTTGAGCCACAAGTAAGTCAATCTATTTGTATTATTCATTCATGATTCATTATGTTCCCCGGCCTTATCATATACTCCATATCACATGTGTAGTTTACTAACCATTTAACTGAAATTTTACAGATTTCTGATTTTGGGCTTGCAAAATGGCTCCCATCCCAGTGGACTCATCACTCTATTGCTCCTGTTGAGGGCACTGTTGGGTCTGAATTTTCTGTCCACAATTCTTTTTTTCTTTTTCTTTTTTTATTTTTATTTTGCTTTTCAACATTTACATTTTTTTTTAGTGAAATTCCTTCTTGATATTTTTTAACTAAATAAGAAAAAAAAAGTTCTGCATATTTAACTGAGAAAGTAGACTTATTATCAAAGGGTCTTTCTTCTGTATATGAAAAAGTTAATAAAAAAACAGTATATTAAGTTTATTAATAAAATAAATATATTTACTATAATTACGATGCAAAATAAAAGTTTTTACAATTTTCATTGAAATATTTATTTTTTTTAAATGAAGAGAGCACCAAGGTGTCAAGGTCTTATTTCAAAAATATAGAATACTAGTATTTAAGTTTGCAAATAATTAGAATAATTAATTAAGTGTAATGAAGAGAAAAAATATGCTAATGGTGATTCATAAGAGAGATTTCATTTTATCTAATTGGTTTAACTTGTAAATATATACATATGGTATTTTTTTTATTTTAGGTTGTCCTTTCAATTTATTAAATAAATTGTACTTTAAAATTATTTTTTCTAATCTATTCCACTAGTTTATTCGATTTTTAATATTATACACATATTTGATTTGTTCATCCATATATTTTTTTGTGAATACTTTATCTAATTAAAACGGCTAGCTAAAGGTTTCCATTTGCGGTAACATATGCAGATATTTGGCGCCTGAATATTTCTCTCATGGTATTGTTGATGAAAAAACAGATGTTTTTGCATTTGGAGTGTTTTTATTAGAGCTTATTTCTGGTAGAAAACCAGTGGATGCCTCTCATCAAAGCTTACGCAGTTGGGTAGGAATAATCAAAACTGTCATTATATTTTCTTGCTGAAATATTATACTTTTATATATAATTTCCACATTTATTTGGTAAGATTGACTAAATAATTAAGGGTTTCTTGCGGGTTTAAGCTACTTGCTAGTACGCTTACTAAATAATATCTTAGTTTTGTGTCTTATTATATAAACAAAATAATGTCAAAGGTTTGACAATGACAGGCAAAACCATACCTTAAACGAAACGAGATTGAAAAATTGGTTGACCCAAGACTTGAAGACGCCTTTGATGACATGCAAATTAGAAGACTTGCTTTTGCTGCCTCCCTTTGCATTCGTTCTTCAACTACTTGGCGTCCTACCATGACTCAGGTACTTCCATTTTACTTTAACACAAATTATTATATGATACAATCTCATTGAGAAACGTGTCTTATAAGTGGGTTAAATAGCCCATTTAATACAAAATATAATATTATAGACTCCTTGTTTGAAATCGTCTCACTGAAAGACAATTTTTCACAAGAATCCAGTACAAATAATAGGGTCAGTTGTAACGTGATATCAATATCATGACCTTTATCAAATGCTACCAAAATATTTGATAATACTTATAGGAAATATCATAAATTAAAATGAAAATATTAACATAATACTCTAATAATGATGTGTCATAAATTTTTAAAATTTTTTTAGTGGTAGCTCTTATTTAATTACGTATTCCTTTTATGTATTAAGACTTCCATCTTGTTAGTTATCAAAGGAGCCGTTATCAGTGTCTTGAGCAAAGTGACTTGTCGCTCCACCTATACTAAGGGGATCCAAATAGTCAATGAAAATAAAAAATAATTAAGCCTAGTGCAATGATCGATATAAAAAGATAAAGGTAAAGGACACTCCCAATATCCGGTATAAGGCAGGGTTTGGGTGGGGAGTTTTTTTTTCTTGAAAGATGCAGACAAATTATACCTATTCCCCAAAGAGGGAATAAAGTGAAATGCGCGCAGTCAAAAAACCCCCAATTGATACTTACGCTTAGTAGGGGTCGAATCCCAAATCTTCTATTCCACATGCAGATGGTCTATCCATTGAGCCACATGCAAATGCAATGATCAATATACTAGCTATTAATAATTATAGTTGAATGATCGATCTACTAATTATGAATACAATAGCAAAGAATTATATATGATTATACAATCTATTATTTATTAACAAGATAGATAGTGATCAATAGAATTAAAAAATAATTAAGTCTAGTGCAATGATCGATATACTAGCTATTAATAATTATAGTTGAATGATCGATCTACTAGTTGTGAATACGATAGTAAAAAAATTATATATGCTTATACAATCTATTATTTATTAACAAAATAAAATTCTAATTTTTAGTTTTGGAGGAGAAAAATTTAATGATTTAAAACTTAAAAAATACGGAGACTTAATGCTAATAACAATAGCGTAAGTATTTCAAAAGACAAAAAATCTCTTAAATTATTCGTGATTCAAAAGTTATTACAAGATATAAATATGGTAGCATGCATCCATGAAGATTTGAACTATAAATCTTATGCTTGGTTTCTATTGTGTTAATTATTAAACTTTGTATAGGAGAGTTAAGTTGAAATACAATGGGTGCGATTGTTTTGCTTAGGGGTATGCAAAAGTGGATCGAACCCACAGTCTATAGTCTCGATTGAACCTGATAGAATTGGACTTGAATGGAACCGAACCAGATGCATTAGATCCAATCTCCAGGCCTTTTAAGTTAAGGGTTTAATCTTCGATCTAGTTCTATCTAAACCCGAACAAATTAAATCCAAGTTAAACTAAATTAGACTGAATATATATTCATTTATAACTAAATAAGGCCAAAGTTTAATACTATTCTAGGACAAAAGCATTCAAGATGGCTGTTTTAGTTACTTGTAGCAACACGATTTATATAAGAAATTCAAAAGATGATGGTACTAATAACGACCTATTAATGCATCAATTTTCTTACCAATTGGTTTGGTGGCCTATAGTATTAATTTGCAAGGTGTTATAAAGCAAATATAAATTAGATAGCTGATGTACTACCTCTACCTAACATGTAATAAAACTTTGAACACGAGTAATGTTTTGGTCTTAGATGATTTGTCTAATCATGTGTGACTTCCTTTATAATTGTTAGATTGTCGGATTCAGCTAGCTAAGCAACTACTGTTCTATTTCTCTTTTAATAAATAAATAAATTAATTAATTAATTAATTTTTGGGGTCTTTGATTTGAAATGTTCAAGCTTCATTTGTTCTAGCTAGATAGCATCGCAAGTGGCAACCCTCTATTATTCCATTATTCGCACTACAATAATTTGATTCTTGAAACTTGAATCAATCTGCATAAATATTACTAGAAAAATTACATTAGATAATACATTCTATTGCTAAATGTCAAACTCTAGCCGCACTCATAATAAACAATTTTAGACGTAAAAAGATAAATTTTATATTAAAAAGGTGGATAAAGGTCGAATCGTATCATCGTATCGTGTCGTATCTCATAAGCAATTGGCATGAATGGGTGCATATTGAGCGCATGCCCACCTTTTATCCTATTTTTACCAATCTTATTTTTTTTATAAATTTAAAGTAGCGTATCTAGCGATTGTTCATGTAGGCTTTGTGTAGTCAGGCCAATCCATTTTATTTTCCAATGTGTGAACATGATACATGAAGTTGTGAGTTTGAGCAAGGCCGTGACATGCCAAAGGTAGGCCGTGTACATGTCGCGTGCTTGTTCAATATGTGCACACATTAATTTACATAGAGTTAAAATAAATTAAATATTAAGATATCTTCAGAAAATATACAAGTTTGGTTGGCAAAAATCTAATTTCGTAAAAGTGTCTTAATGAAAGAATAAGAGCATGACTCTTAGAGTATATATCATATTTTGGGCCTGTTAGATCAATATATAAGATATCATGGCATATTAATTATCAACTTGACCTTTTGTTTAAATTCGTTCCTTGACATGATATTAGAAACCAACGTTATAAGAGATTATTGTTTCAAATTTCACTCACCTCTCATGTAACTTGAAATATTTTGGACTCTTAAATTGGTTTCACATTCGTTCTTTAATTTCATTCATAAACTTATAATTTCTCTTAACCACTCATTTTTATCATTTACTTGTTTTTTTTGTTTAATTTCTAAATTTTTTTCCATTAAATTTCATCCATTTTACAACTCTTGTAAAATAAGAGGGACAAAGAAAATACTTTCCAACATTAAATCTTAATCAGTAAGGAAATTAAGGTGGGAAGTAATTTTTAGTAAAAAAATTATGTCACATCCTTGACAAAAATGAGATTTTTATTCATTTTGAAAGTTATTTGAAAGACTTTTTGTTTAGATAAAAATTGATGATTGACAGGTTTTGGAAATAATGAATGGAGAGGATATAGATGAAGAGAGATGGGAAATGCCAGAGAAAGAAACACAAGATCAAGAGGAGTTTTGGGATTTTGAAGATCTTGATTATGAGTGTGATACGTCATTCTCAACATCAATACATGACTCAATCTCCACCAAAAGCTCATAAAATCAACTATATATGAATATAAAGAAAAAAAAAAAGATTCATAAATGGCAATACTCTTCTTGTATATATGACAAATAAATGTGTAGGATTAATCTTTAATTATGTGGTAATTCATGACTTATAAATTTACCATGAAAGTAAGTTTTAATTAAGTAGATGTAGCTAGTTTTCTTTGTGATGAGTTCTATGTTTTAAGTTTTGCATATATGTATTTTATTAGATAATGTTGATCATATACAAATAAAGTATGAATTCACTTTCTAACAGGGATCGTCTAGTTTACTCCAAATAAAAAATAAAAACTTTGTATTTTATTAGTTGTTTAAATATTATAATAAAAAATTATTTGATAGAGTATATAATGAATTATAGTTGATTAAAAATGACAAGTTATAAAGGCCCACAACAAACCAAGCTCTAATAGACTAATACCGTGTGATAAACTCAACTAAAAGTTTAATCTTTGGATAGAGTTGGGTCAATGATAAGGTATTAGAAGCTAGGGGTACAAAAAGAACGCCAAGAGTTCAAATCTCGTTTACCTTTCATTTCAAAGTTCTAACTCAGAGGGGATCTCAAGTGATATCACAAGGCTTTAACCATGAGTTTAACCTTTTAGCTGTTGGTTCTTTGACATTGTATTAGTGCTCGATTTGTTGTTGGACCCTAATATTAAGGTACTTAATCTTATAAGGTTTACAACCCTTCTAAAAATTCTATGGATGCTCACATGTGAGATGTGAGTTAGAGAATTGAAGTGTCAATTGTTGCTTATATGTGATTCATCTCACATCTGAAATAGAAAAGACACTGCATAATTTTATAAATTGTAGGGGCAACCCATAGTTCTGAAAAACGAATGTGAAACAACTTTTGTAGAGAATTAGAGTTCTGTAACTCTCTTGTTCTGTAAACAATCGTTATGTTATGTGGGTGCAATTTATATATAAAGAAAACTACCATATGTACAATATTGTGCAAAATTTTTATATTTTCTACATTTTCGCACAAGTTGAGTTGTAGGATTTTCTATACTCAACTTGCTCGATGTTTTTGAAAAAGGTTTGCTTCCTATTACTTTTGTCAATATATTTTTCTATCAACCTCTACATGTTTTGTTTGATTGTGTTGTATTGGGTTCTCTAAAATGTTAATGTCTGCTTTATTGTGAAAAATGAGTCTACAAGTCACCTTTGGGGGAAACACTAGTCTAATTAGTAATTTCCTAACCTAACAGTCCTCACATATTCCTCGAACAATGCCCTGGAATTCTTCTCGACACTTGAGAGAGCTACAAATTTCTATTTCTTACTAGTGTAAGTAACAAGATTGCCTCTGACTAAAGTGAAGGAGAAAAAAAAAATCTTCAACCATTTTGATCTCATGCCGAATCAACATTGAGGTATTCTTCTATCTCCAAATTCATCCCCTTTTGATGATACAAAGGGCAACACTCATATGGCCAACTTAAAATTTATGCATAAGTTGACTTATAACTCCAATTGTATAAGCAATATCTTTTCTATATTGAGATTGTGAATTGAGGTTGAAAGTTATTTGGAAATGTTTGAATGAATATATAATTGCGTTTTTTTAGGTGAAAATGTTCTTATACATGTTTATATGATTTATTTCAGATTGCATTGGAAGTCAATTTGTGAGGGGCGTGTAAAGTGCTCCATAGTTAGTTAGTATTTGTTGTCACGTTAATAGTTCCTAATACGTACACACAGTATCATATTCCTTTGATTATATTATAATGTATATTGTTAATAAATTGATTAATGTTATAGAACCTAGAGCTATTAAATGAAAACTTTTACGTGTTCAAATAATACTAAGCAAACAAACTTATCAAAGGAAGTAACTTAGAAAAGGTCAGAAGACCCTTTATTGGTGGATTTTGAAGTAAAATTATGATGGTCGAAGAATTATATCCTTTCCTTTTTGTGGCTAGGGCGTATATGAGACACCACGAGGGTTAGAACACCTAACCTTCTGTTTATTACTATATTTAAATGGTTTTCGTCTAGATATTATGTTTAGTGTCTACTTATGTGCGAGATTTTTCAATCTAACCCGAAAGAATCTCATTTAACTATTGTTGAGAGGATTTTTAAAAATCTACA
>NC_080058.1:14196869-14232250 GCF_026212465.1 Amaranthus tricolor
GCACGAGTGAGGCCAAAGTGCGCTGGAAAAATTTGTGTTGGTCGTGGGTTCAGTCTACAGTCTCCATGGGTAGTCTCCAGCGGTCCGAGGGGAAGGCTGTTACAAATGGTATCAGAGCAACCTTGTGACTGTGGTTGATAGTGCGTTCAGTGCACCTAGTGGGGGGTAGGGATGGCAACGGGTCGGATCCGGGTCGGGTCTAGGTAGACCCGGACCCGGATCCGTTTTCAAGAAGAGGATCCGGATCCGGACCCGGATCCGCGGGTCTAATTTTACAAGACCCAGATCCGGATCCGTGGGTACTGCGGATCTAGTACCGGATCCGGGTCCAAAAACGGATCCTATATTTATTATTTTTCTAGAACCCAATTCTGCAATCTTCTCATCTCTCTCCAAACCTACAACCCATTTTCAATTTAATCAACATCACAACATCAACCAACCAAACTAATCATAAATTCATCACAATTCATGATTGTTCATGTTAAATTTGTTGTTAACCTTAAACCCTTAATAGATCTATGTTCATTTTCATTGAAATCAATAAATTTACCATTGTTTCGTTTTGAATCATCATTCATCCCAATCCATGAACAAAATTGAATCAATAACAAAATGGAAAGGAGAGAGGAAATTACTTTCAAGACTAAACTGGGAATAGTGAAGATTAATCTCATCAAAGTTTGTGGAAGAAGTAAGAGGGCGGCGACCTTCTTTACCATGCTGTTTGAGAGCAGCAGAAATCAAATCCTTGACAGTTAATTCAGGGGTTACTTGACTTCAAAAGTTCAAAGTTTTGAAACTGAAATCAGGGGTAGGGAGTAGGGTTAATGACTTACTGCTGCAGTGAATATTGATATAAAAAAAAATTAAAAAAGAAACGGGTCCTTTAGATCCGCGGGTCTGGATTTGGGTATTTTTCCCAGATCTGGACCCGGACCCGTGAAATTAAACAGGATCCGGATCCGACGGGTCTATATTTTTAGGACCCAGATCCGTGAAAACGGATACGGATCCACGGATCCGGGTCGGGTCCAGTACCCATTGCCATCCCTAGTGGGGGGAAAGATCCTAAAACTGTGGTCGAACAAGGACGTTGTATTGTGATACCCCAGATTTAACTTGAAAAAGGATTGGTAGACTACTCATATCAACAAGGTGCATCTTCTTTTCATGGGAGCCCATTTGTTAAGAACTCCACAGTTAAGCGTGCTTGGTGGAGAGCAATCTTAGGATTGGTGACTTCTTGAGAAGTTTTCCTAGGTGCGTACGAGTGAAGCCAAAGTGCGCTGGAAAGACTTGTGTTGGTCTGTGGGGCCAGTCTACAGTCTCCATAGTTAGTCACCAGTGGTCCGAGGGTCCAGGGTACTACAAAAAAAATTTCTATGAAGATTGAATTCAAATTCAGGTCGAGATTTATGTAGTCTCGGACAAGACTCGTTCGAGCCTGGGTCAAGACTGTTTCGAGATTCACTAATGATAACCGGCTTTTAGTGTTGTTTGCTAAAAGGCAAATCAATTAAACAATATTTGTATACACTCTAAGCACTACCCATAGCATAGTGGGAAAAGGGGATCGAACCACAAGTACAAGGGATGCAAGACTCTAAACTTGATGTAGGGAGGTTATATGGAATGCGGGTTGTTTAAACTAAACTAATAGCAATAATAAGGCAAGAATAAAACGATATATAGCAATGAAAGACAAACGGGGATAGATTAGGTCCACCCTAGGAAGGTCAATTTGGACAAAAGATAACCTATGTCAAAGGAGATCAAACAATAACCAATTAAGATACTCAAGATAATAAGTGGAAGTTGGTGACCTCACAAGTTACACGAACGACCTATAATCACCCTATGTCTCCCAAGGCGTAGCCATACAAGATTCGAATCGAATGTCAACAAACAATCATCATTAACCTCAAATCCTAATCCTATACAATGAAGAACAAACCAATCATAGGGTTTCATTGATCAAAACCCCTAAGAAACTACTTACTCATGTTAAATAACAACTAGGGCAAAAACAATGAACGAGGAATAGAAACAAAGCATGAAGAACTTAAATGAAATCAACAAGAAAGCAATACAAAAAGCAATAAGGAACTGAAAGCAACAACTATTCTATCAAAGCAATAAAGAATGGAAGAATAATAACAAGTGCAATGAAATCAAAGAAAGGATTAAATGAAAGCAATATATGACATGAGAGCAACAAAGAAATGAAACTTACATTGATGAAGTTCTTGAATGTAAAGAAAGCTTGAATCCAAATATAATGTTTGGAATGATAGACTTAAATGTAGAGACGTGTACCAAAGCTTCATACGTATCGTCAAGGCATTTCTAGGTAGTTGCTACATAACAACGAGCCCTCAAAATGTATCGAGAGGTTATCTTAAAATAGCTTGGCTCTCAGGAATCTTGCCAAAGCTCTAATAAGCGCCTCTAAACCTTGATAAGAGTGTTTAAGACTCGAACATATCGCAATTGACCTTGAGGCCTTCGAAACGACCTGAAATAACCATAAAACAACACTAAGACAAGAACAAGTAAAATCACGCGTAATGTGCATAATATCATTCTAAAAGTGCGAGACTACACGCTAAAATGAAGTCGTAAACGTGCTCGAAAATGAGAACATCAATTTCCCCCAAGCCAAACCTTTGCAAGTCCCTAGCAAATGAACTAGCAGGGAAAAATAAAAGCTTATGGTAAAACAAACCAAACAAAGAAAACAAAGTAAGAAATGAACAAGACGATGCAAGTTGTGTACGCGCAAAACTCTTCCCTAGCCATGGGTGTGTGTAACACCCCAGAATATCCGACCCCTTAACGAAACCAAAATCGTAAAGGACGGGAGGAAATTCGGGTGTTACATAAAAGAAAAGGAAAAGAATTTAGATAAACTTTAATTATTGACTTTAAAAAAAGGTGAGTGGAAATTTTGGCAGCATCTGCCTTAAAACTGTGCGCCTTTGTAGGAAAAAAAAAGTTAATTAAGAAGCTAATAAAGTAAAGGCACTAACGGCCTATCAAAACTATGTCACCGCGGAATGATTCGTCGCCGGCCTCTCAAATCAACATGCCAAACATGGATCGTGGTTCCAGTGTCAACGTTTGCGTTTTAAAAGGACTTAACTCCTTAAAACCATTCATAGACTACGCAGCGGAAATATAAATACACGTGGGAGGACACAAGGCCTCATAACAAAACATATACAATCAAAATTTACAAAAGATAACAAGAGATTCAAAATCGAAAGATAGCGGTAAGGCCACAGGTTATGCTTCGCCCTCATCACTTTTCCCAAATGCAATGCAATACATAAGAAGCTCCAGTACCTGCTTCGCTTGTCTATGATCCTCCTGCTGCTCGACATTAGACAAAAGGCCAATGTGTCATAGCCGGACAATCATAAAAAGTCATCAACAATCAAACATAAACACAAACACGTACACGTCAGTAACTAGCATCAACTATAATAAGGCCAACTACTAGATAACATTATATTATAAAACAACATAAGACGATTTCATAAGACACCAGCACATGTAGTAACCGTTTATCGGCCACTTATACTTCTTAATTTCACTATGTGCTTTCTAACCCGAACCATGTGTTCTTCGGTAGAATGCAGGTCTTCACGCTCCTCTTTTTAAACATAACTCCTGCAAACACGTATAGTATCAACTCGACCAAGGCATTAACAGAATACCTAATGCATGACCTTATAGAGCTTGTCTATCTTAAGGTAAGTTTGATCGTAGTCCGTAATATCCTTGAGGTAACTTAACTTAGGCACACTTCTCGCTAGCATAAACTATTCTATCAATAAGTAGATGTTCTATCAATGAGTAAATATTCTATCAAAGAGTAAACGTTTTATCAACGCGTAAGCTTTCTACCAAAGAATGAACCTACTATCAATAAATACCTTTCGATCAATGAATAAATTTTCTATCACTGAATAGTTTTCTATCAGTGGATCTTTTCTCTACTTCCTGGCATAGTGACACGGCCAAGGGCGTTATCGGCCTCCCGGCGCCCATTGGCAAAGTATGAGCTCATGCCCCCTTCAGCTGACCCTCTCGGGTCCTACCTTTGGGAAAAACCTAACACACTGGGGTACTAAACCAGTGAAGAGGCCACCATATTGGGGTTTGCAAGGCCCGCATGGTAACACCTCGGTCAAGGGGCGTTATCGGCCTCCCGGCGCCCAATGACCCAAGCATGCTCATACCTCCCTTACGGTGGTCCCGTCGAACCTCACCTAGGAGACTAATAAAACAACCGGACATAATCCAGTTAAGTCACGCCAGCTAATCATAATATAGTACCTTATCAGATGGGAATAACTTCCACTCTCAACTATTAATGAGCGCCCTGAGATAGCAGCGCGCCAAAACCCACTGAGACACTCAATAGAATATGAAGTTCACCTATAAAGGAATCATTCTAACTCCAATTAGGCATAATCTAATTCTTAAATAAATAAGAGGGGTGGTCCCCGCCTCCTACTAACACTTCATTCTCTATAACTATTCTAAGCGCAAGAATTTCCTAGTCGACGGTGTTTCGTATAAGGCGTACTCGCTAGTATCTCAGTTTTGATGCAGTGCATAGTATTACAATGAACAATAATGTCTTAAATAGAAATTACGTATAAGAGTTCGTTACTGCGTGTACGTACCTGCAAGCGTCACTGCACGATCAAAAGTCACAAAATCACCCCAACTAAGGCTCTACTTTCCTCTTACGAAATGGGCACCTATATAAGTTATGAGTAGAAATAATAAGTTCCCTTAACTACTTGACATACCAAACTAAATATCCAAGTAACCGCCATCACCCATTCAACATGAGCTTCCGATCACTCTAGCACGCACACAACTCATTCAATACAAGTCAAAATCATCAACTAATTTTGAGCATATCGGCTCGCGTTACCCAAAAATAACTAATCACAACTAAATCTTACAATTTTAATATAACATTAATATAACGATAAGACAAATCTTAGAGTTATCATGTTGAGATATCATTTGTTCATTCTCCAAAACTATTAAGAACTATAGTCAAAACAACACGACAATTAACTTTAGCAACCATTGACGATAAGTTGACATCATGCTTTTGGCTTACTAATATCATGTATCTATAACTTCGATAACATCCTAATAAAGGTATTTGTAATTCAAAACAATCAAACCACAACAATTAGTAGCTATTATTCTCAATTTAATCAATCAAAAATCACTTTCATAGTCAACTAACATCTTCACCATTACTAATTATTCACAATAATAACCAATCGACCAATCTTAAAACAACTTTTAAAGTTGTTTAATCAATCATCACCAAGATATAGTATAAAACACACATTATTAGCAATTTCATTTCTAAATCCAAGCCCTAATCGTTTCGTCTTCAAAGATAACATATTTAATCACTACACATACTAAGATTCGAAGAAACTAATACAAAAACCAACACACAACCCATAATTTCAATCACACTTCAAACCCTAAGTTATAAACATGTTTAATTCATCAATCCAATTCTTACTCACCAAAAAGATTCAGTGAAATTAATACAAAACCAACATCAAACTCAATACACTTAATAGAACTCCAATTAAAACTAGAAAATTAATTAGAGAATAAAAGAGATATGGCTTACAATGGAGAAACTAAAAAAGGGTGAGGGTATAGGTGGTGTTGTGGTGGTGGTGGAGCACAAAGGTGGACAGCCAGACACGGCTGCTGCTGTGGAACCTCCGAGAACGCAGCTGCTGCCGCCTGCTGCTTGGGGGAGTCACGGCTGCTGCAAGAGAAAGGGAAAGTGCTGCCGGCTGCTGTCCTTGGTGCCTGTGCTGGTGGTCGTGGCTGTTGATCGTGAGTGGCTTATCGAAGCCAACTGCTGGCGGCACAGCAAGGGGAAAGGGAGGAGAGAAAGAAAGAAGAGAAAGAAGGAGAGGAGAGTGGCGGCTGATTTTTGGCATGTAGGGTTTTGAAGCCTCCTACTCATTATTATTATTATTATTATTATTATTATTATTATTATTATTATTATTATTATTATTATTATTATTATTATTATTATTATTATTATTATGTTTTATTTATTTATTAAATCTAAATTCATTTTCTTGCGAGGCTCAACTAAGAGACTCGCCTTTGTGTACTCACACATATTAATAAAATAATTATTTTGATTTGAACCTCTTTATTTAAGAAATCGTAACTATATTTTTAATATATATATATATAAGTTAACATTTACATTCATGTATGCAAGAAATTTATTAAACTAATTCAGAAATAATTTAATATAATTGTAAAATCTTTAAAAGTTATTAAAATATTAAATAATTTCATTATTAAAATGTCGGGGTGTTACAGTGTGCAAGTACAACGGTCTCATGAAAACGTAATACTAAGAAGAGCGACGCTTTCTATGGCTTGGGATCACTAAGTAGGTTACATCAGAGGCCATGCCACCTAGTACCTAATGAGGTTGCGAGTCTACGCTGCCAAGGTTATTTCCCAAAAGATGTGGGAAATATCTAATGACGCTTATGTGTTTGATTAAGTATATGTTTTGCTCAAATTTGTTCGACTAATGATGAGCCGAGAATCAAGCACCTAATAAGGAGAAATCTCGAAATTATATCGTATCTACTCTCCAGCACAAAATCTACTAATCAAGCCAAGTCGAACACTTATGGAAAAAGGTTGTGATGTAGGCTCGGGTTAAAGTGGGGTAAATTTTGGCAATGCGACGCTAAAGTAGAGGATAGCAAGCGATTCAAGACAATAAAACCAACAACTACCAGTTCTAACAGCAATATCAACCCAAAGCCTCAAAATAAGCACAAATGAACTCTAACATATCACACTAACTTTATTCTCAAATTTTTATTTTTTTTATCACTTTTCTTTTGTTTTTGTGTTTTTCATGCTCATATTTCTTGGTACACTCAATCCCTTTCTTTTATCTATGTTCCTCACTCAATTAATATATAATTTTCTCCTTGGAGAGAACAAAAGGAAAAAGGGAGAAATATGTTAACTAATAATAATGTATAAAGTCATGTAAAACCAACAACCACTTTGTTTACCAAAATCCTACACTTCAAAGCAACGCACACAAACACCACCATAATCGCTTAACTATCCTCTATGTAAAAAGAAGGCTTATATGGAGTTAATTAGTGTGGCTACAAAGAAAAAGGTAAAGGCAGAGAATTGGCTAAACCTAAAGTCAATAGATGTACATGGTAGGAAATTTGTCTATGTAGCTATAACTACAAACATGTTATGATCCCTGGCCTTAAGAAAAGCAGACTATGTTGGATGATAACAGACACAATTCTAAGATTCTTGATAAGTGCTGAAGACTCAACTCTCTTAAATAATGATAAGGGGAGATTGAAGACTTAATTCTCTTGTATGATAATAATTCAAAACAAATATTGATTAAACAAATAAATTAAGTAATTACATTTAATTGTTTAAGTAAGTTTAAAATCATATTTGATATACATTTGATTTAAATATATTTAAGTTCGAAGTTGATGGAATATGCTTAAAGAACTTAAGTTTATTTTAAAGTTGATTTTATAAGTTCTGAAATATGTTTCAAAGTCTTGAAGATAATTACGTTTACAATCAGGTTAGTTTCGTAATTATATTAGAAATATTTTAATAGGTCAATGTTCCTTGAAATTATATTTGAAATATTTTAATAGGTCAAGGTTCATTAAAAATTAACTTTGATATTATTTGAAATAAAGTTTGAATATTTTACTACACGTTTTTTTGTTTAACGTTTAAATATTTTTTATTTTAAACTTGAATTTAAATATGTGCTTAAAATTAATTTGATGATTAAATATAGTACAAGGTACACATGTTTTACTAATTATAGTACACGGCTATATTTGATAATTATGCAAGATCTAATGTTTTTTATTAATAGGATGAGATTTGAATATATACTAAAAATAGAAAATGACGATTTGAATTAATGCTAATAATAGAAATTAATTTAAATGATTAATTAAATGTTGATAAATCTGGTTTGTGCTATTTATTCAATATCTTGTATGAGTACTAACGTGGCAGCAAAGCATTGGACAATTACAAACACAATGACGAAATTATTTTAAGCTGTCAGTACACGTCAGATTGAAGATAACCTCAAGATCTTGAAGTCAGGCGCTGAATGACCAGGTCAACAGAAAATAACGGATAGGAGCCTTCTTGTTTTTGAAGATGTGTTGAGGCCTAACACTATATATATGAGGCTTCATTCCAGAACTAAGATACACCACTTCTTACAACTTTCTCTCTTGATTTAGAAATTCTCTAAGAGTTGTAATTTGTTATTCGTAATTCTTAATTCTTAGTTCATCTAACTCTTACATTTGTAATAGGCTTAAGAGTTTAAAAAGAGTTAGATTAAGTTTAATACGCCTAATCAAGAATACTTTTCAAAGTGTTCAACTTGTGAATCTCTATTGTGAGATTTGGGATTTTGCTTTTATTAAAGGGACTTGTAATACGGTTCTTCAAGGGGAAGAACGTGGTGAGAGGAGATAGTGAGATCTTCTTGTTTGTATTAAAGTCGGATTAATAAAAGGCGTTGAAATCCTACGGGTTGAAAGAGAACCCATAGGCGGGGAGTAGGTTAGTTAGAACCGAACCTCGTTAACATATCGTGTGTTATACTTTAAAGTTTATTTTCCGCACATACGATTAGTGTTTACGAATTGGCTCAAAGCTGTTCCAGAAGACAGTTTTGACAGACTCCTCAAACTCTTGAGACAAACTGCCAGAAAAGTTTAAAAAGCCCAAACTCTCTATTCACCCCCCCTCTAGAGAGTATTCAACCTCCTATTAACTTTCATTTGGTATCAGAGCTAAGTTTCACACAAAAAGATTAATATATTGTGATGGATCCAATAGGAGAAGGGTTGTTTGCTCAAGGACGTTCGTGTTCAAGACCACCTTTGTTTTGCGGTACAAATTTCTCACTTTGGAAAACATTGATGAAAATGTTCGTGATTGATCAAGATATGGAACTTTGGGAGATCATAACTAAAGGACCTAAGATACCCATGAAAAAGGACGCTCAAGGAAATGATGTACTAAAATCCGAGTCCGAATATTCTCAAACAGATTTGGAATGGGTTTCCAAAAATTATAGGGCAATGAATCAATTATGTTGTGCTTTGAATGGTACTGAGTTCAATCGAGTCTCTTCTTGTACAAGTGCTAAAGAAATATGGGACAAGTTGGTTGTGAAATACGAAGGAACAAGTCAAGTAAAGGAAACAAAGATCAACATCCTCATGCATCAATATGTAATGTTCAAGATGAAAAAGGATGAGAATATAAATGAAATGTTTACTCGTTTTACTTTGATTACTAACATTTTGAATTCTCTTGGAAAAACTTTTACTAATGCAGAGAAAGTCCAGAAAGTCTTAAGGTGTCTTCCAAGATCCAAAAGGGGTTCAAAAGTCACCGCCATAGAGGAAGCTCAAGACTTGAGAGTTCTATCGCTTGATGATCTCCTTGGAAAACTCACAACTCATGAACTTACCCTACATGATGATGGAGATAATGATGTAATACCTTCCATGAAAAATCTTGCACTAAAGGCAAAGAAACATCATGAATCTTCAAGTGAAAATGAAGATAGCGATGATGAGGAAGATCCATTTGCGTTAATCACAAAAGGTCTTGAAGGAATTATGAAGATGTGAAAAAGATTTAAGAAATTTAAATCCAGAAATAAAAGTAAGTCTTCTAACTCTAATTCAAACTTTAAGACTAATAAATTTGCTTGTTTTGAGTGTGGTTCTACAAAACATATAGTAAAGGACTGTCCTAAGAAGAAAAGACAATCCTACAAAAAGAACAAGAACAAACAAGCGATGGTTGCAACTTGGAGTGATTCCGAAGGATCATCCGAATCTGAAACTGAAGATGGACAAGCTCATGTATGTCTTATGGCTGATAATGATGATAATGATGATTTAGATCAAAATCATAAAGAGGTACGTGACTTTCTTAACACATGCTCAAAAGATGAATTAGTTACAACTAGGCATGGCCACGGGGCGGGTTACCCGGAACCGAACCGGTCCCGAACCGCTTGGAACCGGAACCGGAACCGGAACCGTTTGCGACAGGTTCCGAACCGCCCCGAACCGCGAAACCGTGAAACCGCCGGAAAAAAGTCGCCGGAACCGTGAAACCGCCGGAAAAAACCGTCGTGAACCGGGCCAAAAAACCCGCGGGTTGGAACCGGAACCGGTCCAACGGTTCCATGGAACCGGTTCTGGAACCGGAACCGGGACCGGTCCGGTTGAACCGGCTCAACGGTTCCATGGAACCGGAACCGGGACCGGTCCGGTTGAACCGGCCCACCGGTTCCATGGAACCGTTGAGCCAAACTAGCCGTTAGAGAGCCGTTAGAGAGCCGTTGGAATCCATCCTATAAATACTCATCACTTTCAATCATTTTCATTCACAACTCATCTCTTCTCCTACTCTCTCTACTTACTCTCTCTACTTAATTCTTTAATTACGCAATTATTCTCTTAATTACATAATTAGTCTTCTAATTATTTCTTAATTTAGTTAGTTACATAATTAATCATTTATTTATTTCTTAATTCTATATTTCTATTTTTACTTCTATACTATCAATCATGTCTTCATTTTTGAAAAAAGCCACAAAAAAAGTTACTAAAGTGGCAAAATCATTAGGAGGTTCCAGTTCCTCCAAAAGAAAGGCCACTTCTACTCCGTCGGTATCAACAACACCCTCCATTAGTAATTATAATTATGAACCTAATTATCCGGAAGGGTACGACCCGGAGTTACATCAATATGCAGAAGAAGTGGAAAAAGATATACAAATTGAAGAAGAAGAAGAACAAGAAGAAGAACCAACGACCCCAATTGGGGTACATATATCTCGACAGTCATCAACAAGATCAGATGAAGAACAAGGAGAACAACAACAACAAAGACAAGCTCGTGGTAAACGAGTCAATTTCCAAACTATCGGTTAGTTTTATAATTTTATTCTTCAAATTAATTAAACTTTAAATTATTTATTTATTTAATTATAGTTTTATAATTTTAAATTATTTATTTAGATGAAGATGAACCAGTAAGACAACCTTTTCCGGCAATGCCACCTTCTAGTGGTAGAGCTGTTTCACATGTGTGGTCGTATTTCACAAAAGAACCAACCGAGAATCCAGATATGTTCCTATGCACTTGTCAAATTTGTGAAAGTCAAGGAGTAAAGCCCTTAGTTTCATACAATTTCGCCAGAGGTAAATACTTTTTAAGTTTTTTATACATACATAATACATTCATACATTATATATTCATATTTTATAAACATTTATTTATTGTGTTTTGTGAATACGTGTTAGGTGGTGGAACGGGATCTTTTAACAAACATTTGGCAAAGAAGCATGGAATCACAAAAGAAACTCATGCATCAAGCGGCAGCGGGACCACAAGTGGAAGCCGACAGACACAATGGGACATTCCCAACACAGGTATGCCTTTTAGATATAATCGTAATGACATGATTGATGAATTTTCTAGGTATGTAATTTGCGATGAATTGCCTTTTAACCACGGTGAAAGTAGGGCATATGAGCGTCTCACTAGACAACAATTGCAACCACAATTTAGAGCAATCCCTAGGAACACTCTTAAAAGACGAACAATTAAATTATACGAATCAATGCGCTATGACCTAGTTGAAATGTTTAAATCGTTTAATGGTAGGGTTAGCATAACAACTGACATATGGTCTGCTCCCCCACATTTAGAATCTTATATGTGTGTAACAGCACACTGGATAGATCGAAATTGGATTATTCAAAAAAGAATAATTGCTTTTGAGACTATGCCAGAAAGACACACCGGCGAAAACATAAAATATAGATTAATAGAGATATGTAGGGAATGGAACTTATTAGATAAAATATTTTGTTGTTCAACAGATAATGCAACCGCAAACATAAAATGTATAGAACTTTTATTTAACGAACCCGCCTTTAGTTTAATCCTTGGGGGTAGCTTATTACACATACGTTGTTGTGCGCACATAGTTAACTTATCTTGTCAAGTAGGTATAAAACAATTAAGTGAATTATTAGAACCAATTAGGGATATAGTAAAATGGCTTAGGATCGGAAAGATTAAAAGAAGATATAAACAATTATGTGACCAATACCAACTTAAAAAAGTGTATTGGTCATTAGATACTCCTACACGTTGGGGGTCAACGAACGATTTATTAAGAAAGGCGATTGCTTATCGCCCAGTAATAACACAACTATATAGTGAGTGTACAGATAGTTTCATAGCTGATGAAACTTGGGAATTAGCAATAGGTGTACATAACATATTAGAAGCGTATGACCACGCGACTAAGATTTTTTCTTATGTTTATGAACCGAACGTTCACTTAGTAATAAGTGAATGTATTACTATTTTTTATCACCTGCTTAAACATACACAAGAAGATACTAACCCACAATTAAGGCCGATTCTTGCTGAAATGATGGAAAAATGGAAATCATATTTTACCGATTTTCCTTACATTTATGGAATCGCAACCATTTTGGACCCACGTTTTAAAACCGAGGTCCTAACCAAAGTAATAGGATTTTATTATCAAGCGTTAGATCGCCCGTCTTCCGATGTAGCTTATTATGTCGGAACATGTAAAAAATATTTAGCTGAACTGTATGAATTTTACGCTAGTGTATATAACCCGAAACGCGATATGTCTAGGCGTGCTAGCGTTTCGGCTCGTCCCTCTTTCTATAATTCAGTAATTGCTAACATAATGACGCAAGATGATAGTTTTGTAGGATCTTCTTCTTCCTCGACCACATTTTTAGAACTAGATAGTTATCTAAAACACCACTTTGAAATAGACCCAAGTGTCTATAATATTTTGGAGTGGTGGAAAGAAAAATCTGTTAAATTTCCCATTTTATCGAGAATTGCAAAGGATATCCTTGCAATTCCCGCGTCCACTATTGCGTCGGAGTCTGCTTTTAGTGCAGGTAGAAGAGTTCTGGATGAAAAGCGATCTCGTCTTGCTCCACATAGTATTCAAATATGTGTTTGCAAGAAAGATTGGGACCAAGCGGAGATACGAACACAAGGACTAAGGAACGATGATGATCAAGACGACGATGATGATCCATGGATGATGATGGATACAACTTCATCATCGTCAGGAGGAGAGTCAGCGGAAGCATCTAATCAATATCAACCACATGATGATGACGAAGACGAATAGGATCAATCCGACAAGCGACAACGATGAATCAACACTCAACAACTATAAATAAAAGGTATGACAAAGAACTACGTGGGCTTTGATTCCTTCGGGATACGTAGGCAGCTTAGTATTCATTTGGGTACTAGGTTCAAGTCCATTTTCTCCCTCTTTTTTTATTAATCATCTTTATCGACATTATCATTGATTCGTTTCTTATTAATTAATTTTTTTCCATTCATTTTAGTAAATATTTCAATAACGATGACAACTTGACATGCAATGAATTTCGCTAATAATCAAGTAATCATCAAAGGTACGTCCGCGATATTATAGTATTTTTTTATTATACAAAAATTTAAAGAAAAAATTAAAATGGAACCGATGGTCCGACCCGCCCGTCCCGTGAGTTGGAACCGCCGGAACCGCCTCATGAACCGCTAAGGAACCGTTTGGAACCGCCCGGAACCGGAACCGGAACCGGAACCGTTCGCGACAGGTTCCAAATGGAACCGGAACGGAACCGGACCAACCCGGACCGTGGCCATGCCTAGTTACAACTCTTATCAATATGCTTCAAATTGAGAAAATTTTAAAAGATGAGAAAAACACTTTAGAAGATAGAATACGTCATTATGCTGAAGGTTGTGAAGAAATCATGTTGGACCTCTTGAGTTTTGATGATGACTACACTTTAGCAAATATGTGTTTAGAGATTTTGTGCAGGTCGATATCCGATTAATTGTGATCGTTGATAGTACCTATGGCTTAGTTCATGGGAATATACATGTCAAAAGGTTTCAAGAGATGTTAGAAGAGTATATCACGTGGGATGTAAAATGGAGACAGGAAGTCTACTGTTCCCAGGTTTGATGTTCTAGCAAGTTGGAATTTGGAGACAGCGCAGTGTTCCCAAACTGAAGTCAATTTACGTTAGCTAATAAATTCTATCTTTTATTTTTTAGTTAATGTATTTAAATTAATTGGTTGCATTAGTTTATTAAAGTTAATTGGCAAAAAGAATTTCTAAAATTCCTTACGTGGTGGTTTCAAGATTAATTCCTTATTTTTAGGAGATAAACTTGGATCTACTAAAAAGTAGGAACAGCAGTTAGGTCTTAATTATTTTTGGATTTTCTGAAAAATAATAAAATTAATCTTTTCCTAAAAATAGTAAAAATAACCATTTTATAAGATTTAGTCAAAAGATAACCGTTTTTAGAATTAGTCAAAAGATAACCGTTTTACTAAACCGTTTTCTAAAAATAGCATGAAGTTCCAGCCATTAATTTGGGGAACAGGAATTACTACTGAAGAAACTGCTACTTTAGGGAACAGCGGTTATTAGGGAACAGCGGTTATCAGGGAACAGCGGTTATCAAGAAATAGCGGTTACTGATTGCCTTAACCGTTTGTTTGATTTATTCAAAGGCTGAAGTATTAACCGTTTTGTGATTCATTCAGCATCATTCATTGATCCATGACTAAGGATAATGGGTTGGAATATTTTTCTATTTTTAGAAATTTATTTTATTATAAATAAGCTAACTAGCTCGGTTTTTTTAATAGAGAACAAACGCATGCTTTAAGAGAAAAATAATTTTTGTGCGTTTGATTTTGAAATTCTACAAGTAATATTTTGTGCTTTTAAATTGCCAATTAATTCATAATATTTACTTGTGCAACTCTTTGATTTATTTTAGAGAATTTCTATCCTTTTTGTAAGGGATTTTGAGAGTTTATGTAATTAGACTCGGGTGAGTCTAAGGGGGAAGTTAGATAGCTTTTAGTAAAGCTAGAGAGGATTAGCTTATTGTAAAGCTAAGTTTGTTGCTTTGAGTAAAGCAATTAGAGAGTGAAGAGTTGGCCTAGTTGTTTCGCTTCGAGTGAAGTAAGGTGTTTATTGTAATTGTAACTAATTGCCTTAAACATAGTGAAGTTGTTAGAAATCCCAAGTGGTCGTGGTTTTTCCTTTTGTTTAGGCCCAAAAGGTTTCCACGTAAAATCGTGCGTCTCTCTTATTATTTTGCTCTTAGTTTAAGCTTTATTTATTTTGAATAATTCCGCAAAAACAGGGCACAATCGCTTAAACTTGCAACAACAACAATTCACCCCCCCTCTTGTTGCTGTTCTCGTTCCTAATTGAATCAACAATTGGTATCAGAGCCCTGTTCCCAGAAGATCAGGAAACCCTGAGGGCAGATTCTGGTGTTCCCGAAAAATGTCAATTATGAACGAGCGAATGGAAGAAGGGTATTCAACTCAAAGACCGCCAATGTTCGATGGAAAATTCTATACATACTGGAAGAATAGGATGGAGATCTTCATTAAAGCGGAAAATTATCAAGTTTGGAGAGTCATAGAAATCGGAGATTTTGAGGTAACCACTACTAACTCCAACAATGAAATTGTTCCCAAACCTATAACCGGATATGAAAAAGAAGATTTTCAGAAAATGGAATTAAATGCTCTTGCTATAAAATTACTTCATTGTGGTCTTGGACCAAACGAGCATAATAGAATTATGGGGTGCAAATCCGTTAAGCAAATTTGGGACCTGCTTGCTGTTACCCATGAGGGAACAAGTGAAGTAAAACGGTCCAAAATTGATTTGTTAATGTCTAAATACGAGAGATTTGTTATGGAGCCAAGAGAAAGTATCCAAGAGATGTTCACTAGGTTCACCAACATAACAAACGAGCTTGTCTCTCTTGGAAGAATAATTCCCACTGATGAACAAGTAAGGAAGATTCTTAGGAGCCTTCCTCAAGATGAGCGCTGGAGGGCCAAGGTTACTGCTATACAAGAGTCTAAAGATTTTACTAAGTTCAATCTAGAGGAGCTGGCTGGTTCCCTAATGACGCATGAATTGCATTTGGGAACAGCAGACAGTTCCAGAAACAAGGGACTGGCTCTGGCAGCGGGGGAACAGGACGAATCAGAATGTGATGAAGAAAAGGCTGCTTTGTTGGTACGAAAATTCAAGAAGTTCTTCAGGAACAGCAGGTATGCAAATCAAAGAAACAACAAAGAAAGAAGAACAAAAAATCTTGAATGCCACAAATGTGGAAGTACCGAACACTTCATCAAGGATTGCCCAACATGGAAGAATGAAAAGGGCAAGGGAAAGACAAGAGATTCAAGAAGACCGTTCAACAAAGAAAATTTTAGCAAGACTGACTTTCGTAAGGCCATGATTGCTGCATGGGGAGAAACTGAAAGTGAGAATGAAACTATTGTTCCCGAAGAAGAGGAGACAGCTAACCTATGTCTCATGGCTACACATAAAGGCAAGGAGAAGCAGGTAAATATTTCTAATTCATCTTCTGACCATTCATTCAATCCAAGTAAAAATGAATTAAAAGAGTTGTTAAAAGAGGCACAAGTTAAACTTGAAAATTGCAATGATAAGTGTCTCAAGTTAGAAAAGGAACTTAAGGTAAGCAAAGACCATGTCTCATACATAAACACCTTTAGACATGATGTCCAAAACAGATTTTTCGGTTTGTTGGACCAAAATATAATCCTAAAGGAAAATATGGAGAGACTTAAGAAGGAAAATGTTATTCTTAACATTGAGCTATCGCAATACAGATTATTAGGCTTAAATGAGGAATTGATAGATGCATCTACTAAAGATTTATGCAATGATTTTCAATATTTAAAAATGAATTCGGAATCCAACCGTAACAACAATAACAATCTTGAATTAAATTCAAGAGAAAAAGGGAAAATCAAAATAACTCCCAAATGGATTCTAGATGCTAAAAGTAAGAAATCACAAGGCCTAAAATATTTTAAGAATAACAAAAGTAAGAAAGCTTACGTTGATCTTCCTAGAGACAGGTACTGTACCTTCTGTGGAAAAGCTGGCCATCTGAAGGAACAGTGCACCAAAAGGGAACAGTATACTGTCTCTAACAGAAACTATGTCAATAACATTCAAATTGATAAATATGATTCATGTAAGATCGACAAGGAACCCAAGAAAGTCTGGGTTCCTATAATTAACAATTAATTATCTTATAGGTCCAAGTGAGGGGGAACAGCTCATGGTATCTCGACAGTGGGTGTTCCAAGCATATGACGGGTGACAAATCTAAATTTCTCTCACTTGAAGCCTATGATGGGGGAACAGTAACCTTCGGTGACAATATGAAGGGTGAGATAATCGCCAAAGGAAAGGTTGGAAGGTCATGTTCCCACGCCATTGATAATGTATTTTTAGTCGAGAATTTGAAACACAACTTACTCAGCATTTCTCAATTTTGTGATAAGGGTAACTCTGTAAACTTTACTTCTGAAAAGTGCATTATTTCTAGGAACGACACAAGAGACATCATTCTTGAGGGAATCAGAAAAGGGAACACTTATGTGGTGGACCTGGACACTGTTCCCAGAAACAGTCTAACGTGTCTAAGTGTTATAGAAGACGACCCACTTCTTTGGCATAAGCGTCTAGGTCATGCTAGTTATTCATTGATTAATACATTAAGATCTAAAGACCTAGTTAGAGGACTACCATCTATAAAATTCCTTAAGGATGAAATATGTGATCCTTGTGCCAAAGGAAAACAAGTAAGGTCATCTTTTAAACTAAAGAATGTTGTGACCACCTCAAAAACGCTTGAATTATTACATATGGATTTGTGTGGACCTATGAGAATACAAAGCCGTAGTGGCAAGAGATATGTGTTTGTTATTGTTGATGATTATAGTAGATTTACATGGACTTTATTTCTAGTTAGTAAAGATGAAGCCTTTAATGAGTTTGTTTCTTTCGCTAACAAAATACAAAAATCTACCAATAATCAAATTGTTCACATAAGGTCAGATCATGGTAAAGAATTTGAAAATACAAGTTTTATGAGTTATTGCAATGAACATGGAATAAGTCACAATTTTTCCGCCCCTAGAACACCACAACAAAATGGAGTTGTAGAAAGGAAAAATAGAACTTTAGAAGAAATGGCTAGAACTATGTTAATTGCTAGTGGTTTACCTAGAAATTTTTGGGCCGAGGCTGTTAATACTGCATGTTATATTTTAAATAGAGTATTGATAAGACCAATCACTTCTAAGACACCCTATGAACTGTTTAAAGGTGTTAAACCAAATATTGCCTATTTTCGTGTGTTTGGATGCAAATGTTTTGTACATGTTAATGGAAAACGGAATATAGGTAAATTTGATGAAAGAAGTGATGAAGCAGTATTTCTTGGCTATTTATCTCAAAGTAAGGCATATAGAGTCTATAACAAAAGAACAATGAGTGTGGAAGAATCCGTTCACATAATTTTCGATGAAACTAACTTTTTGTCAAGTGAACAGGATACAAATAATTTTAAGATAGGTCTTGCAAATCTAGAGGAAGATGATGAAGAATTGAAAGTGCATGATCAAGAAACAGCTGGTGAACAGCCGGTTCCAGCAGAAGCAGAAAGTACTGATCAAGTTCAGGAACTGCCAGAACATCAGGAACAGCAGACTGTTCCCAATCCAGCTGTTCCCACAGATGAGCAGAACAATCCAGTAGCTGAACAGAATGTTAATCAAGCTGATGAACCAGAACATGCTACTGTTCCCACAAGAGATTTTGTGCCAAAACCTTGGAGATATCAAAAATATCATCCTCTTGATTTGATTGTAAGTGATTTGAATAAAGGAACACAAACTCGATCTCAAATGAGAAATTTTTGTGCACATTTTGCGTTCCTATCATCACTTGAACCCAAAAATCACGAAGAAGCTCTAAAGGATTCCGAATGGGTTGTAGCCATGCAAGATGAATTGAACGAATTTGAAAGGAACAAAGTATGGCATTTAGAACCCAAACCAAAACACAAGAAGGTAATTGGTTTGAAGTGGGTATTTCGGAACAAACTAGATGAGCATGGAATAATTGTAAGAAACAAAGCAAGGCTCGTGGTCAAAGGGTACAATCAACAAGAAGGTATTGATTATACTGAGACATTTGCTCTAGTAGCAAGGTTAGAAGCTATTAGAATTTTAATTTCTTTTGCTGCATTTATGAACTTTAAATTATATCAAATGGATGTGAAATGTGCTTTCTTGAATGGTTTTCTTGATGAAGAAGTTTTTGTTGAACAACCGCCTGGCTTTGAGAATACCTCGTGTCTTGATCATGTCTATAAGCTTGATAAAGCTCTTTATGGGTTGAAACAAGCTCCAAGGCAATGGTATGAAAGACTATCAAAGTTTTTGATCCAAAATGACTTTATTAGAGGTAAAATTGATAAAACCTTATTCTTTAAGAATAAAGGTTCCAATATATTAGTTGTTCAAATATATGTTGATGATATTATTTTTGGTGCCACAAATGAATTGCTATGTAAAGAATTTGCTAACCTTATGAGCACTGAATTTGAAATGAGCATGATGGGAGAATTAAATTTCTTTCTTGGTTTGCAAATTAAACAAACTGCTAATGGTATCTTTATTCATCAACAAAAATATATAAAAGAACTTCTTAAGAAATATGGCTTGAATAACGCTAAAACCAACCATACACCCATGGCTACTAATCTAAGATTAGATGAAGATACAAATGGAACAAATATTGACCAAACTATGTATAGATGCATGATTGGATCTTTATTATATCTAACTGCTAGTAGACCCGATATTGCATTTAGTGTTGGTCTATGTGCGAGATTTCAATCTAACCCTAAAGAATCACATCTAACTGCAGTAAAACGTATTTTGAGATATCTAAAGGGAACAGATGATTTATCATTATTTTATCCTAAAAGTGATGTCTTTGATTTGAAAGGCTTTAGTGATGCAGATTATGCAGGAGATCTTGTTAATAGAAAAAGCACGTCAGGTATGGTACAATTTCTTGGCTCATGTTTAGTTTCGTGGAGTTCCAAGAAACAAAACACTGTTGCATTATCAACTGCTGAAGCTGAGTACGTAGCAGCAGCAGCTTGCTGTTCCCAAATGATATGGATAAAGCAGCAGCTAAGAGACTTTGGTATTAAGTATGCATGTGTTCCTATTTATTGCGATAATACTAGTGCCATATGCATATCCAAAGATCCAGTGCATCACTCACGAGTAAAGCACATCCATATTAGGCATCATTTTCTTAAGGATAATGTTGAAAACAAAAATATTATTGTTAAGCATGTAAACACTAACGAGCAAATAGCAGATATCATGACCAAACCGCTTCCAAGGGAACAACATGAGAAAATGAGATTGGAACTTGGCATGATCAAGCTGCATTAAAGGAAGTGTCATATATGATTCTTAGAGACAAAATAAAAATTAAAAATGATCAATCAACCACAATAAACTTGATTGAAAGATCAATTATTGATAGGATCAGGTACGCATTTTTTAAAGGTATATACTTTGGATGTTCTTATGATTGCATGATTATTTTGATCAAACGTTAGTAGCATAATATTATCATTTTCTTATTATAAATATATAATAAAAATAAAAAAATTTCCAGCAATTTTTTTTGGAAGTAGGAGTTGAATCATAGAATTCATCTGTCTCCATTTCGTGTCTCTGTGTCAAAATGCATAAATAAGGAAAATGGAACACTTAAAACCTATAGAAGTAACCGTCACCTCTCACATAAATAAACCCACTCCCTCACGTTACACCTTTCACTTCATAATCATTACCCTTTCCCTTTCACTCAACCCTAAACCGTCATTTTCTCCATTACTCTTTCTTTTCTCTCTCAAAACATCCATGAAGACCAAGAATCAGAATCCTAAAATGAAGCAACCTGTACCACTTCAAGTCATCTACCCACCTTCTCACACTCCGAAGCCTGAGTCTTCATCAAAAGAACAGGAGGGAACCCCCATCTCCCCGGAAACTCATGCAGGCCGTAAGAGAACAAGAGGATCCAAGACACCTCTAACACGTTCTGTCAAGAAAATCAAGGTAACCCACTACTTGAACGCTGAGGAACTATCTAAAGAAATGTCAGTTGGCTTTGGCCTTGACAAAGAATGGTATGAGACTACAAACTTTCCTCAATTTCACAAAATTCTACAAACTCAACATTGGGAATCACTCATGGGCGATTACTGCTGCAATCCCATTTACCCAGAAATTATGCGTGAGTTCATCTCTAATTTTTCTATTCATGATGGAGTTTGTTTTAGTTCAATTAAAGAAATTGAAATTGAATTTGATAGTTTGACGTTAGGAGAGTGGCTAGGAGTGCCAGCCACTGGTTTTGATGTTTATTATGTTGGGTCAAAAATTGCATTTTCTGGAATTGATGAGAAGGATGTTTGGAGATGTTTAGGCGTTAGGCAAAAGAGAGGTAAAGTGAGTCACAATGTTTTGTCCCCCTTACACAAGTTACTCTACAACATTGCTCGAAGGTTTATTTTACCACGAAATTCAAAACGTAGTGAGGTAAGTCTTCGAGATGCAACCTTGATTTACTGTATGGTGAACAATATAAAGATCAATTTTCCTTCCTTGATGATTTCGCATTTAAATGATTGTATAGCCAAAAGATGTATGGTAGGCTATGGTGGTTTGTTGTCCTGGATTTTCTCCAAATTTGATGTTCCACTTGGTGATTATAATTTTCCAATGGATCCCAGTAACATGATAGGTGCAAAATGTTTGAGCAATTTGCGCCTTCAATTAAATGAGGAAGGGATCCTTGAAAATGCTGTGGAACAAGTTGAGATTGATTCTGATGATGAGGAACAGGAGGAAGAGGAGAAGGAGAAGGAAAAACAGAAGGAAGAAGGGAAGGAAAAGGAGGAACAGGAGGAACAGGAAAAAGAAGTTGAAAAGGAGGAACAGAAGAAAGAAGGAGCTGGAGTTAAGGAACAGGAGGTTGTTCCTTCTGATAAGGAGGAAGAAGACAAGGGGATGGGACCTGAAGTTGCTCTTGATGATGACTCTAGGGCTGAACCCAGTAGTTTTCCCTCACCAAAGCCAACCACTCCACCATCCCATCATTTCCCATCACCACCACCATCACCAACACCAAGATCACCACCACCATCATTTCACAGACAAAGCTTTGATCAGGCAACCGTTCCTACTGCCCCCTTATACTCCATTCTCCTCAAGCTTGATGATTTGCAGGATCGCTTCTTCAAATTTCAAGATGAGATTCGTGTTTCCCTAGCCTCATTAGCTGACCAGATGACTCAAATGGAGGCTCGTCTTGGTGCTAAATTGGATACAGTGGAGGTGGAAACAGAATATATTGATGAAGATGCCCCTGCTTCCTAGTTCTCCTTTAATATCTTTTATGTTTCATTGCTACTATCTCTGTCACCAAACAATTTCTTTGTCTTTTGGTACCAGCTGGGGTACACCTCTTAAACATTGTTAACTTTGTTAAACCTTTTTACATATGCTACTAACTGTTAGGTTTGATTGACATTGCTTATCATGCTTGCATTCATTGTTATTGCTTTTTAATTTGTGCATCCTTATTCTCTCTTTGACTATAACTATATGTTTAGTGCTGTGGTTTGATTGCTTATCTTCTTTTTGAATGATGTCAAAAGGGGGAATATTTGGCACAAACTTAAATAATGCTTGAGCATGTTTGAGATTTAGTTAAATCTATTATGTTGGACTTATGGATTAAGGTGCTGGTTTGGTTTGTTTTTCTGATGTTTGTGTTGTTAGTTGTAAACTAGGTTTCTCATTGCATTAAGGATTAAGATACTGATTTCTGGTTTTGGTTAGTTGTTTGTTTATGCTAATTTCTTTTAGCTCTGATTATGGATGATTATGGATTAAATCTGCATTTTTTTTCATTGTTTGATTTTATGCTGAAATAATATAAAGTTGTTGTTTTGATTATTTCTAGAGTAACTGGTTTCATGACATTTAGTTAAGAAGAGTTGTTTTGATCTCTAACATACTCTTCAACATTGGTTTACTCTATTTTGTTTTTAAGTTTGTTTGAAAAGTTTGTCATCATCAAAAAGGGGGAATTTGTTGGACCTCTTGAGTTTTGATGATGACTACACTTTAGCAAATATGTGTTTAGAGATTTTGTGCAGGTCGATATCCGATTAATTGTGATCGTTGATAGTACCTATGGCTTAGTTCATGGGAATATACATGTCAAAAGGTTTCAAGAGATGTTAGAAGAGTATATCACGTGGGATGTAAAATGGAGACAGGAAGTCTACTGTTCCCAGGTTTGATGTTCTAGCAAGTTGGAATTTGGAGACAGCGCAGTGTTCCCAAACTGAAGTCAATTTACGTTAGCTAATAAATTCTATCTTTTATTTTTTAGTTAATGTATTTAAATTAATTGGTTGCATTAGTTTATTAAAGTTAATTGGCAAAAAGAATTTCTAAAATTCCTTACGTGGTGGTTTCAAGATTAATTCCTTATTTTTAGGAGATAAACTTGGATCTACTAAAAAGTAGGAACAGCAGTTAGGTCTTAATTATTTTTGGATTTTCTGAAAAATAATAAAATTAATCTTTTCCTAAAAATAGTAAAAATAACCATTTTATAAGATTTAGTCAAAAGATAACCGTTTTTAGAATTAGTCAAAAGATAACCGTTTTACTAAACCGTTTTCTAAAAATAGCATGAAGTTCCAGCCATTAATTTGGGGAACATGAATTACTACTGAAGAAACTGCTACTTTAGGGAACAGCGGTTATTAGGGAACAGCGGTTATCAGGGAACAGCGGTTATCAAGAAATAGCGGTTACTGATTGCCTTAACCGTTTGTTTGATTTATTCAAAGGCTGAAGTATTAACCGTTTTGTGATTCATTCAGCATCATTCATTGATCCATGACTAAGGATAATGGGTTGGAATATTTTTCTATTTTTAGAAATTTATTTTATTATAAATAAGCTAACTAGCTCGGTTTTTTTAATAGAGAACAAACGCATGCTTTAAGAGAAAAATAATTTTTGTGCGTTTGATTTTGAAATTCTACAAGTAATATTTTGTGCTTTTAAATTGCCAATTAATTCATAATATTTACTTGTGCAACTCTTTGATTTATTTTAGAGAATTTCTATCCTTTTTGTAAGGGATTTTGAGAGTTTATGTAATTAGACTCGGGTGAGTCTAAGGGGGAAGTTAGATAGCTTTTAGTAAAGCTAGAGAGGATTAGCTTATTGTAAAGCTAAGTTTGTTGCTTTGAGTAAAGCAATTAGAGAGTGAAGAGTTGGCCTAGTTGTTTCGCTTCGAGTGAAGTAAGGTGTTTATTGTAATTGTAACTAATTGCCTTAAACATAGTGAAGTTGTTAGAAATCCCAAGTGGTCGTGGTTTTTCCTTTTGTTTAGGCCCAAAAGGTTTCCACGTAAAATCGTGCGTCTCTCTTATTATTTTGCTCTTAGTTTAAGCTTTATTTATTTTGAATAATTCCGCAAAAACAGGGCACAATCGCTTAAACTTGCAACAACAACAATTCACCCCCCCTCTTGTTGCTGTTCCCGTTCCTAATTGAATCAACAAATCATAAATAAAAATGAATCGCTAAAGGCTGAAAACATTAATCTTGAAAAGACTGTCAAGGTCTTGAAAGAACAGAATCTCAGCCAGACTAAATAGCTTATTGACCTTAAGAATGAGAACAATGATCTTGAAGCCAGGATCAAAACCTTGAAAAATGAGTCTGAGAAAAATCTACAAGCATTAACCAAGCTAAATGAATCTGAATCCAAATTCACTAAAATGCTTACACGACAAAAACCAACTAGTGATAAACGTGGTATTGGTTATAATGATGTTACACATAACTAGAAGAGTAAAACCACATTTGTGAAAGGTGCATATAAACATAAACGTACTCCTACTTGCACATTTTGTTGCAAAGAAGGACATATAAGATTTGCATGTCCTTACAGACGTAAGGAAAATTATATTATCAAGAATTTCTTTCCTCTTGAATTACGTGGACAGATAAAGCAAATATGGGTTCTTAAAGGGACAAGACCACCCAACATGGTCTATCCCGAATATGGTTCCAAATTTGTCACTTGGATAGCCAAGTAAGGTTGAGAAAGGTTATTTTTTTTGTTTTGTAGGTTAAACAAAAGTGGATTTTAGATAGTGGATGCTCAAGGCATATGAGTGGTAAAATTTCTTTATTTTCTGAAATTAAAGAAAAATGCAATGGCTTAATCACATTAGGAGATAAAGGTAAATGCAAAATTTTAGGCGTTGGTAAAATTGGTAAGAATTCATCTAAAACTATTGATAATGTTTATTTAGTTGAAGGTCTAAAATTTAATTTGCTAAGTGTGTCTCAACTATGTGATAAAGGTAATGAAGTAATATTTGACAAAGAAAAATGTGTTGTTAAAAATCCTAATACCGGAGATACTCTCATTACTGCTCTTAGAAGTGATAATGTTTATGCTTTACATACTAACGAAATTGCAGTGCAGAATTTCAAGTGTTTGAAAGCTATTACAGATAATCCAATACTATGGCATAGACGTCTTGGCCATATCAATACTCACACCATGCAGAAGTTGGTAAGTAAAGATCTAGTTAAGGGACTTCCAGCTCTTGACTAAAAACAAAGTCCTATTGTGACGCATGTATTAAAGGTAAACAAGTAAGAAGCTCATTCAAACCGAAGAAAATGGTAAGTACATCAAGACCATGTGAACTCTTACATATTGATTTGTGTGGACCAATGCGTGTACGGAGCATAAGAGGTAAATCTTACATCTTAGTTATAGTTGATGATTATTCTAGATTTACGTGGGTTGATTTTTTTGAAGGATAAAAGTGAAGCCTTGAAACCGTTCTCAAGACGTTGTAAAGAGATGCAAACTCAACTGAACCTTCCAATAGTCTCGATTAGAAGTGACTATGGGAGAGAATTTGATCAACTAGGCTTTGACTCCTTTTGTGAAAAATATGGAATAACCCATAATTTTTCAGCTCCAAGGACACCCCAACAAAACGGTGTAGTTGAAAGGAAAAATCGAACCTTAGAAGAAATGGCTAGGACAATGCTTATTGAAAATGGATTAGCTAACACTATTGGGCTGAGGCTGTTAACACAGCTAATTATGTTTTAAATAGATGCCTTATAAGACCCATACTTAAGAAAACTCCCTATGAGTTATTCAAAGGAAGAAAACCGAATATAGCTTACTTTAGACCATTTGGTTGCAAATGTTTTATTCATAATAATGGTAAAGACAATTTAGGTAAATTTGATGCTAGAAGTGATGAAGGTATATTTCTTGGATAGTCACTAAATAGTAAAGCTTATAGAGTGCTAAACAAACGTACTGGTATAGTTGAAGAAAGTATACATGTTGTTTTTGATAAATCCGAAAATGAAACATTAAATGAAGGATTTAAGGAGTTAAACCTTAATAAACATGTTGATGATTTAAGTGATGATGAACTGGATATTAAAAATGTTAATGCAGTTAAAAAGATTAACTTGCAGGATACCATACAAAGTATTGAGGATGAAGGAAAACAGGTTGTTAACATTGAAGACTCACAGTCTGATCTTGAGACCCAACCTCAAGAGCTTGAGATAGCTTCTGAACATACTGCTTCAGAAACACCAATTAGAAATTCCTCAAATGAAGTAAGTACAAGTTCTTTGAATGAAAACACACCATCCATACTACGAAGAAGAATTAGAAAGTCATATCAACATCCTCCAGAAAACATTATAAGTGATTCAAACAAAGGTACGCAAACTCGATCCTCTCTTAAAAATCTATGTGCATTTTCTGCTTTTGTTTCTCTTGTGGAACCTAAAGATGTTAAAGAAGAACTACAAGAACTAGAGTGGAACATTGCAATGCAAAATGAATTAAATGAATTCGAAAGGAAGAAAGTTTGGGATCTAGTTGAAAGACCTCCAGATCATACCATCATAGGAACAAGATGGGTCTTTCGTAATAAACTCAATGAGGATGGAGACATTGTAAGGAATAAAGCAAGACTGGTAGCTCAAGGCTATAATCAAGAAGAAGGTATAGATTATGATGAAACTTTCGCACCAGTTGCAAGGTTAGAATCTATTCGAATTATGCTTGCTTTAGCTTCATACATGAATATTAAACTATATCAAATGGATGTTAAATGTGCATTCTTAAATGGATACTTGCAAGAGGAAGTATATGTTAAACAACCACCCGGCTTTGAAAATTCTGATCTACCTAATCATGTGTTCAAACTAAATAAAGCGTTATATGGCTTGAAACAAGCTCCAAGAGCTTGGTATGACAGATTTAGCTCACATCTACTTGAAAATGAATTTCAACGAGGTAAAATTGATAAAACTCTTTTCATTAAAACTAAAGGAAAAGATATTTTAGTTGTTCAAGTATATGTTGATGATATATTGTTTGGAGCTACTAATGATTCTTTGTGCAAGGAATTTTCTGAGATTATGTGCAAAGAGTTTGAAATGAGCATGATGGGAGACTTGACATTCTTTCTTGGACTACAAATAAAGCAAAAGAAAGATGGCATATTTATTTGTCAGAGTAAATATGTTAGAGATTTATTAAAGAAGTACAATATGGATCAAAGTAAAGAAGTTAATACACCTATGAGTACAACACTAAGTTTGGACCAAGATATAAATGGTAAGAGTGTTGATCAAAAGACATATAGAGGTATGATTGGTTCATTATTGTATTTAACTGCTAGTCGTCCTGATATCATGTTTAGTGTTTGCTTATGTGCTCGTTTTCAAGCTAACCCAAAAGAATCTCACTTAACAGCAGTTAAGAGAATCTTTAGATATTTATATAGGACTAAAGACTTTGGTCTATGGTACCCTAGTTGTGGAAATTTTAGTTTGATTGGCTTTACAGATGCTGATTATGCTGGATACAAAGTTGATAGAAAAAGCACCTCAGGATCGTGTCAATTCTTAGGAAATTCATTGATCTCATGGTATTCTAAAAAGCAAAATTCAGTTGCTTTATCTACAGCTGAAGCTGAATACATAGCTGTCGGTGCATATTGCTCTCAAATTTTATGGATTGCTCAACAACTTAGAGACCTTGGAATTGATTTCAAAAGCATACCAATAAGATGTGATAATACAAGTGCAATTTCTATTACTAAGAATCCTGTGCAACATTCTCGTACAAAACATATTGAGGTACGTCACCATTTTATAAGGGATCATGTTGAAAAAGGTAATATTTCTTTATCTTTTATATCTACTGAAAATCAATTAGCGGATATATTTACAAAACCTTTAAGTGCTGATTGTTTTGCTTATATACGTATGGAACTTGGCATGCTAAATGACGTTGCATGAATTAACGGGGAGTAATAACAAAGAGTTATAACAAAGAGTAAGAACAAAGAGTAATGATAAAGAGTAAAATGTTTAAATATTAAACGTTAATTGTTACTTGATACCAAGTATGTATTAAGGGGGAGCATTACATATTATTGTAATTATATGTGTGTTTATGCATGAATTTGAGAATTGAAAATTTGATTTCAATTTCTTAAAAAAATATTTGTTTTATAAATATGGGATTTATAATTAAATACCTTTAATTAATAAAGGATATTTAATTATTTTAAAACAAAATTATTTGTTTAAATTATTTGTGAACATCATCAACGCATTAAAAACATGTTCATGATTTTGGTTAAAATCCAATTAATCTCATAATTGCATTTCCATTTGTTCACGGTTAAAAACACAAATCAAACACTTGTTCACTTTGATGAATAAACCGGTCAAGCTCCACACACCCTTTGCATTCCTTGTGTTGTCAAATCAATTTATTGAAAGTACAAATGCATGTACTATACTCCTTTAAAAGAGAGTAAAACGCATCGCTCATTCATTTGCTCACAGAATCTTTTTCTGATTTCCTAATCAAACCGTCTCTTTCATTTTCCTTTTCAAGCTTTTCAAAATCTTCTTCAATGGCACCTAAAAGAAGACTAAGCAAATCCTCTTCTAGATCCGAAAAAGGAGAATCATCTAAATCTCAAATGGCTGAACCTAATACTCCTGTTGTTCACTCACCATTGAACACTTTTGATGTTCCTAAACAATGGTTTGAAAACCATACTGCTTATGGGAGATGGGTTGATATTTTTCGATAAAGATCACTTTCCTTTGTTGATTTACTTGATTATAATTTCTTCTTGTTTGAAGATCTTGAAATTATTTCTGCTTTCATACAATCTACCCCGGGTATGTTCTTAAGCCCTGGTTCTACAACTTATCCAAGTCTTGTAAAAGTTTTCTATTCCAACTTATCTTTTATTATAGTTGATGGAGGACAAGCTTTACGAAGCTTTGTTAAGGGCCAAGAGATTGTGATCTCAAAAACCCTAATGAATGATATTATTAAATTTTCTCATGAAGTTGATGATCAAACCCCTAATATTTTGGCATTACAAAATGCTAAGGATATGTTCATTCTTGAATCATATTCTGATTTTTCTTCTTCTAAACAATTAACTCACAATGCTTTAAATTTAAATGGAAAATTGTTACACTACATTCTTGTAAGAACCGTTTTCTCTCGCAACACCTCTTGTGAACTGGTTACTGATGCTCATCTCATACTGATGTGGAAAATCTCTTCTCTGAAAAATGTTGATTTTTCTTCTATTATCTTCTCAACAATGCGATTTTGTTGCTCACATACTCGCAATTGTTCTCTTCCTTATGCCAACCTTTTGACATTGATCTTTGATCATTTCAATCTGCTCTCTGAGATAGAGGAAGTGGATTGTTCTGGTCCTATTTCGTTGTCTAATGAAATCCTCCCGCCTCTTGGTATTTTCAAAGTACATGGCAAATATGAGTTGTACTCGAATTTTTCTTCAATTTATAAAGAGGATCTTCAAAAGATTCATGGTAAGCGGCTTACACGTCTTGAACCTCACATCAAAGAACACACCACACTTTCCCGACTTCAGTCTCTAGACTTGGAGGTTGGTGAAATGAAATCTTCCCTACTGGCATTGCATGATAAAGTGTCCACTCTTACTTTTATGTTAGACACTTTTATGAAAGAAATGAAAGGAATGGTAGTAGAAGATGTGGTAGTAGAAGAAGAGGTTGTTGATGGTGATGCTGCTGTGCCTAAAGTGGATGAGGTCATGGAGGAGACTAAAGAGAAGGAAGAAGAAGCAGAGGAGGAGGCAGAGAAAAAGGGAGATGATGATCAAGAGGTTACTGCTGAGGGTCAAACAGTTGATGTTGATGTTGTTGAGACTACTCCAATCCAAACCATTAATCCAACTGTTGATGAAACGACTACCCCTGGAAAACCAAAACCTTCCAAGAAAAGGAAGAGGAGGTCCAGGAAGTAATTTTAGTTGTTAATGCATGATAAACAATCTTTTTATTTTCGGTAAACAATACTTTTGTTAATGACAATCCCAACATTTTAAATCTTCCTATTTCTTTTTGATGAAAGTCAAAAAGGGGGAGAAATGTATTATGTGCATGCTTTTTGCTTTTACTTGCTTATTTGATGTATTTTGCTTGCTTGCTTATTTGATGTATTATGCTTTGATGTATTATGCTTTTGCTTGCTTATTTGTTTGTTTTTTTTTTTTTTTGTTTTTGCTCTGATTCTGTTTTAATGATGCTTGAATGCTTTTGAATGTTTTAATGTTTTATCATTGATATACTCTGATATATTGTTGAATGGATGTTTTATTCTTAACATTCATGCTTAAGGGAGAAATGAAAATTTGTTGTGAAAATATAGATATGAAAATTGATAATTGCTAATTGCTGATTATTGATTATTGTTCGTGATCATAATTTTTGATTATCATGTTTTTGATATTAAAGTTTTGATATGATGTTACATTACAATGATGATTATTATATTTGCATGTATTATGATTGGATACTTGTTGCATGTATAGATAATGATTGTAATGATATGAAGTATAAAAATTCACTGGATTATACTATATTGTTTCGTTTTGAAACAGTTTACATTTTTTTTGAAAAATATTCTGATTGATGATAAAGTCTTAAAATTATTCTGTTTTTATATTATTCTGATTTGAAAACATGTTAAGAAATATTGGATAATTTTTAATTTTTCAATTAATATTAACTTAGAAATATGATTTAAGGAAATATGGTTTTGACTTTCATCAAGGGGGAGATTGAAGACTCAACTCTCTTAAATAATGATAAGGGGAGATTGAAGACTTAATTCTCTTGAATGATGATAATTCAAAACACATATTGATTAAACAAATAAATTAAGTAATTACATTTAATTGTTTAAGTAAGTTTAAAATCATATTTGATATACATTTGATTTATATATATTTAAGTCCGAAGTTGATGGAATATGCTTAAAGAACTTAAGTTTATTTAAAAGTTGATTTTATAAGTTCTGAAATATGTTTCAAAGTCTTGAAGATAATTACGTTTACAATCAGGTTAGTTTCGTAATTATATTGGAAATATTTTAATAGGTCAATGTTCCTTGAAATTATAATTGAAATATTTTAATAGGTCGAGGTTCATTAAAAATTAACTTTGATATTATTTGAAATAAAGTTTGAATATTTTACTACACGTTTTTTTGTTTAACGTTTAAATATTTTATATTTTAAACTTGAATTTAAATATGTGCTTAAAATTAATTTGATGATTAAATATAGTACAAGGTACACATGTTTTACTAATTATAGTACACGGCTATATTTGATAATTATGCAAGATCTAATATTTTTTATTAATAGGATGAGATTTGAATTTATACTAAAAATAGAAAATGACGATTTGAATTAATGCTAATAATAGAAATTAATTTAAATGATTAATTAAATGTTGATAAATCTGGTTTGTGCTTATTATTCAATATCTTGTATGAGTACTAACGTGGCAACATAGCATTGGACAATTACAAACACAATGACGAAATTATTTTAAGCTGTCAGTACACGTCAGATTGAAGATAACCTCAAGATCTTGAAGTCAGGCGCTGAATGACCAGGTCAACAGAAAATAACGGATAGGAGCCTTCTTGTTTTTGAAGATGTGTTGAGGCCTAACACTATATATATGAGGCTTCATTCCAGAACTAAGATACACCACTTCTTACAACTTTCTCTCTTGATTTAGAAATTCTCTAAGAGTTGTAATTTGTTATTCGTAATTCTTAATTCTCAGTTCATCTAACTCTTACATTTGTAATAGGCTTAAGAGTTTAAAAAGAGTTAGATTAAGTTTAATACGCCTAATCAAGAATACTTTTCAAAGTGTTCAACTTGTGAATCTCTATTGTGAGATTTGGGATTTTGCTTTTATTAAAGGGACTTGTAATACGGTTCTTCAAGGGGAAGAACGTGGTGAGAGGAGATAGTGAGATCTTCTTGTTTGTATTAAAGTCGGATTAATAAAAGGCGTTGAAATCCTACGGGTTGAAAGAGAACCCATAGGCGGGGAGTAGGTTAGTTAGAACCGAACCTCGTTAACATATCGTGTGTTATACTTTAAAGTTTATTTTCCGCACATACGATTAGTGTTTACAAATTGGCTCAAAGCTGTTCCAGAAGACAGTTTTGACAGACTCCTCAAACTCTTGAGACAAACTGCCAGAAAAGTTTTAAAAAGCCCAAACTCTCTATTCACCCCCCCCCCCCCCCCCCCTCTAGAGAGTGTTCAACCTCCTATTAACTTTCAAGTGCGATTATTTGCACTCATTTGTGCTAATTTTATGCTCCTTATGTGATGTTTTAGGGAGTTTTAGGTAGTGTTGTAAGTGATATTTGACATTTTCATCGCATGTGCTCAATAATGTATTTTATGTAATTTTGGAGGCGGAATCGATGTTTTATTAGGTCCCTAGAAAAATGGCTTAGGACCCCTAAAAGAAGTAAAGAGATCAAGCCAAACAAGCTCCAAGAGGAAGAAACGAGTCGTAGCTAAACCATGCCAAATAGCCACGACTCGTCGTTCATCATTACAGTCCATTACAATAGTGACGAGTTGTCCCACAAGATGCCACGACTCGTCGCAGACCTACTGATCTCAGCATTATAGTCCAGTGGCAAAGCAACGACTCGTCACTCCTTATGCCACGACTTGTCGCATACTTTCTGATCTTAGCATTGCAATCCAGAAGTTGAACGACGACTCGTCCCCAATATTACCACGACTCGTCCCCAACTCACTGAAGTCACATATTCCAAGTAGTAGCAAAGCGACGACTCGTTGCTCCTGATGTCACGAGTCGTTGCTAGTATGAGAGATGCTCTGTTTGTGCGTTCGACAGTTACTTTTTGGAGCCACTATAAATAGTGGTAGTAATTTTATTTTAAGACATCAGTTTATCAGTTTTTAGTAGCGATTTTTAGTTTTTAATCTTGAGAATTATTTTTGTTCCTTAAGCTTTTTGTTGGTAAACGTCGTTATTACATTAAATTCTCTTGCAATTTACATTCTCGTTCTTCGCAATTAGTAAGTTTTCTTTGTTTATCTCTTTATTATTTAACTTTGTGCACTAAAATCATTCATCATTTTATGTTTAGTATTTTTGTTAAGTCATCAGTCAATCATGATTTGCATTTTTATTACCATGTCTAGTGAGTAGTTTTCCTCTCTAGGGTTAGGGTAAAAAACCCTAATTCGAAGCATGGGATAATATTTTATCGATTAATTGTGTGAAATTTTAGTCTATGATTAAACCTATGCTTAATGAATCTCAGTTTAAATATCTTTATTAACCTTTTCAATAAAACGGAAGTTTGAGATTAGGATTAATTTAGGATTGAGATATGTTTAAGTTAAATTCCTACTAGTTTAGCCAATAAAACGGAAGTTTGAGGATTAACATTAGTAAGGCCTTAAACCAATATTGTTCAATAGAGCGAAAGCTTGAGATTAATTAGATCACGTTTAATTACGCTAACAACTCACGTTTAAAACCGCAGCATATTGTGGCAAAAAAACCGCAGTAAATGATGTTTTTTCCACTAGTGGTTATTGAGTAGTTTAGTTCACACACCCTTTCACCCTTTAACCTCCCCACATCAAGTCCCTTGTCTTCCTAGCCTTGTCCTCGTGGTCCGATCCCTGACAACCACTACGCTATTTGTAGTTGTATTAGGGTGTTATAAATATTGTTTGATTCGGGCTTAGTATGAACGACGTGCGAAAAGCCCGTTATTAATCAGCAGCCACAGGAGCTTACTCAATAGGGTGCTGAAGGAAATATGTGAAAGTATCGTCACACAGCATTTCAGCTGTGTCATTGCCCCTTACATTAAACAATGTCTCGGGGATAGGAAGGAGACTAACTATGCAACCATTAGGAATCGCACCCTACGCAATGTGGGCTTATCATAAAAAATAGTGGTGGTAGTGGCTAGCTTAAGGACATTATGGGGTATATTAATACCATGAATAGGACCAGCAGTGTTACCATGACCCTCATGCCTATCTTGCCTCTAGTATACTATTGTAAGTCTAGGCAACGGTCCAAAAACATATTCACCCAGTTAGGGGTACCCTCGTCAAATTTAAAGAAGGAGCGCATACAGGTAACTCACGCTTTGAGACCCCACTAGGCTCTCCGTAACAAAAGATTGTCACGGAGAGGAACCTTAAATGTAGAGCAGTCCAGGATGATAAACATGGTTTATCTTTGTAACATCCGCTTATTATATATATATATATATATATATATATATATATATATATATATATATATATATATATATATATATATATATATATATATATATATATATATATATATATATATATATATATATATATATATATATATATATATATATATATATATATATATATATATATATATATATATATATATATATATATATATATATATATATATATATATATATATATATATATATATATATATATATATATACATATATATATACATATATATATACATATATATATACATATATATATATATATATATATATATATATATATATATATATATATATATATATATATATATATATATATATATATATATATATATATTATATATATATATATATATATATATATATATATATATATATATATATAT
>NC_080058.1:14234850-14282350 GCF_026212465.1 Amaranthus tricolor
ATGTTCGATTATATGTTTGTGTGCTCGCGACTAATTATTAAAAAATATTAAATCACGTAAAGTGTAACACGAGGGAAATGAAACTATTATATTTGTTGTAATCCAAGTATAAGGGTGATGAACAGGTTGTCCTGTTTGGTTAGTATAGCTGCCGACAGGTATTATTATTTTTGATACTTGATACGATGTTTGGTCTTCCTTCTATTTGTTGTGATCCAAGTAGAAGGAGTGTGCACTCTAGGGTTTCCTGAGACTACTCAGCTGGCCTTGATTTATTTGGGGTGACGATCTCTTGATGAAGTAGGTATAGGGGTAAAGCCTCGGCCTACTGGCGTTCTCGTTCCCTCGAATTAAAAATTGATTATGTGTTTGTCATTATTAAGTATCAAATCAATAAATTGGTTTATGTGATATTATACATATTGTTTTCACAATTTTTTTTTTAAACTCAGCTATATATTATTTTCTAAAATTATTTCAATTTGATTATATTTGTTTTCTTAAATCATTTTCAAACTTAATCGTTTTATGGGATGGAGTTGAAATTACTCAATTTCCTGATTTTGGGAGTTTTTCCCTTGTTTTTCTTGCATTCTCATGTTGCAGGTTATTGATTGCGTGAGAATCGTAGAGTGAGGATCACCTAGAAACATATCTTTTATTAGAGTCGTATTTCAGTTTAAATTTTATATGGACATAGATTGCGTTTCAGTCTTTTCTTATGTTATCAGACCCTTTGTTGGATTTAAAGTTATTAAGTTATTTCTTAGTCGTTAAGCCTTACATTTATTTTATTAGAAATAGATGTGGTGGTAACACTCCCATGAGTAGGTTTTGGCTCATGTTTTTCATTAAAGGTGTTTTCAAAAGTTCGACCTATTCTGAGGGTGTTACAACCTTATTACCGGAATTGTGGTAGAGTATATTGGCTGTGATGGCCAACCAGAAACCCATGATGTCCCTCTCATTTGGGACCAAATATTCATCATCCTTAATAACCCAATTAAACGCTCTTGCAACCTTATAATAAGTCATGGTGTAGACCATGTTGAGGACTTTAAATCTAATGTAGTGACCCTCAGAAGACTCATGACGATTCAGAGTCACTAAGAACTAAAAAGTCAAACACGGGTATACACCGGCTACAACGTCCAAGAACCCATGGAGCCATTTTCTTTTTAACAATGTTCGAACAACATTATATAACCTAAGACTCGCTACGTCGTCCTGCTCAACAAACTTTGTGGGGAGTAATGTTCTTCCCCTCAGCTTGCCAAAATATTTGGCTTCCTAGGGATTAAGCCTACACCCCATAGTGCTAGAAGAAGCTGAGCCCTAGGCTCTTTGAGGTCGGTATGGAGGTGGTGGGGATGGTAATCTTGCCTCCCTATGAGAGGAGGAAGATTCACTTGTCCTACTTCTTTTGGACCTAAACAAAATTTTCATTTTCGATCACAAACAGCTAATCACCACAGATCCTCAAAAATAATTATGCAAAAACAACGTCACACTAGACAAGTACCACAAAGCAACCAAAGGACTCCGAGCAACAAAATTGCAACAATTTAAATTATAAATCAAAAGGAAAACATAGGATAGAAATTTATAACTTCCAAATGATTTGAATGTGAAAATTTTTCTAGTAACCCACGAAAAACGCCAAGCAATGATGAGATCCACCCCTACAAATTTTCTCTTGAACACCCAAATTGTATGAATGAATGTAGGGAAGAAGGTAGAAAGGAAATTGAGATGGAAATTTGGGTTATTGCTCTTATATTTGATGAGAGAATAAGAGATTTTGATAAGAAAGAGAGATTGAAGATAAGGAGATAAAGAAAATTCAGAAAAATGAGTTTTGGGGTGAAATGAGGCGTCACTTTTGCTTTAAAAAAAGTCCAAATCTGCCTACAAATGCAAAGTCGAGTCAGCTTTCTCTATTTTTACCAAATCTCCGAGTCGACGTAAATAGTTGACATGCGAAATTTTTCCAGAAACAATCGCTGAGTCGGCAGCACACAAATATGAGCTGAAATCGAGTCGGTTTTTAAGCGAGAAAATTAATTGGCATCCAGAAACTTACGTCGACTCGTGGAACCCCTTTGTAGCTTCAAAGCCGACTCGACTTTAAGCTACTGTACCCCCATCACTTCAATTTCTCCTTTTTTTTTCTTTTTTTTTTTTGCATATGTATTAAAACCTGTACACTAAATAAACAAATAAAAGCATAATAAACAATGTAAATAATTGAAAATAAAAATAAGAAAATAGATGAACAAGTATGGGTTGCATCCCGCAAAGAGTTTGTTTAAAGTCTTTAGCTCGACGTAATATAACCTAGATAACTAGGTCTCAAATACCATGACTTCCTCCTTCCCAAGAGGTTCACCGACAAAGTAGTGCTTAAATTGGTGGCCATTGATCTTAAATGGTCCATTCTCCAGTTACTTCAAGAGACCCATAACGGAACACTTGAGTAACGGTATATGGTCCGAACCACCTAGATTTTAGCTTACCTGGAAAGAACTTAAGGTGGGAATTAAAAACCAACACTTTCTCACCAACTTTAAACTCACGCCTAGTAATGCGTGATCGTGCCATTTTTTGTTTTCTTTTTGTAAAGCACAGTACTCTCATACGCATCAAGGCGGATCTCATCAATCTCATTCAAGTCAAGAAGTCTCTTCTCACCTACACTCTTAAGATCAAAGTTGAGAGTCCTAACCGCCCAATGAGCTTTGTGTTCAAGTTTCACGAGAAGATGACAATGCTTTCCATGGACCAAACGGAAAGGTGTTGTCCCTTGGGGTCTTAAAAGCCGTCTTATAAGCCTATAAGGCATCATTAAGCTTATCAGACCAATTTTGGCAAGAGTTTTGCACCGTTTTCTCAAGGATAAGCTTTAGCTCGCGGTTAGAAATCTCAACTTGCCCACGACTCTAGGGATGGTAGGGTAAAGCATACTTGTGTAAAACACCATACTTCCTAAAAAGGCTTTCAAACTTTTTCTCTATAAAGTGAGTCCTATTATCACTTATGAGTCCTCGAGGGCAACCAAAACGAGGAAAGATTGTCTTTTTGAAGAATTTGGTCACCACCCTAGCATCATTTGTCTTTGTAGCAATGGACTCCACCCACTTGGAAATATAATCAACAACAACAAGTATATACATGTTTCTAAATGAGGAAGGAAAGGGACCCTGAAAATCAATACCCCAAACATCAAAAATCTCAACCTCAACAATAGGATGCATTGGCAGGGCATTAGACTTAGAAAAATTTTCGACTCTTTGACAATGGTCGGACATCTTAACATATGCTTGCACATCTCTAAAAAGAGTGGGCCAATAGAATCCACATTGTAAAATCTTAGCAGATGTTCATCGCAAGGTAGATCATGACAATACCTAATGATAGAATGTACCTCCACTTCATGTATGCAATGGTGGAGGATGCAATCTGCACATGCCCTGAACAACAGCGGGTCGTCCCAAAAGTACTATCAGACATCATGGTAGAACTTTTTCCTTTGGTATGCATTCAACTCAGAAGGTTGCACACTACTAGCTAGGTAGTTCGCTATCTCGGCGAACTAAGGAGAATCATCAGAATCCGCAAAACCATTAGCTGATCATCAGGGAAGTTATCATCGATGTCAGCGGTATATGACACCTCATCCAATACAAGTCTAGACAGATGATCAGCCACTGAATTCTCTACTTCTTTCTTATCAACAATCTGCAAATCAAATTCTTGGAGCAAAAAAATCCACCGGATTAGTCGGGCTTTAGCATCCTTCGTATTAAAACGAAACTTAAGAGCAGAGTGGTTAGTATAAACAATAATTTTAAACCTCATAAGATAAAATCTAAACTTCTCTAAAGCATAAACCACTGCCAAGAGCTCTTTCTCGGTGGTAGCATAGTTTACCTGTGCCTCATTCAAGGCCTTACTTGTATAGTATATGGTATGCAACTTACCATCCTTACGATGCTTTTACACTACCCTTACATTATAGTCACTAGCATCACACATCAACTCAAAGGGCAAGTTCTAGTCAGGGGGTTGGATCACTAGTGCGGATATAAGTGCATGTTTTAATTTCTCAAAAGCTGTCGAACAATCATCAAAAAACACAAAAGGTATTTCATTAGCCAACAGCTCAGTCAAAGGTCGGGCAATCTTAGAAAAGTATTGTATGAAATTCTATGAAAACCTGCATACCCAAGAAAACTACGAATGCCCTTCACATTCACTAGAGGGGGTAGCTTCTCAATAATCTCGACTTTAGCCTTGTCGACCTCAGTACCTCAACTAGCCACCAAATGCCCTAGACTATACCTTGTTTTACCATAAAATGGCAATTTTCACGACTAAAAACCAAGTTGACTTCCTCGCATCTAACAAGTACTTTCTCCAAATTAATTAAGCACTCATTGAAATAATTGCCATACACGGAGAAGACATTCATAAAAACTTTCATGCAATGCTCAATACATTCAGAAAATATGCTCATCATGCAACGGTGGAAGGCGGCAGGGGCATTACATAATCCAAATGGCATCCTCCGATAAGCAAAGGTACCATAGGGACATGTGAAGGTAGTGTTGTCCCTATCATCCGGATGAATGATCTGGAACATTCAAAGTATCCATCCAAATAACAAAAATGGGAGTACTTTGCCAACCTTCTCAGCATTTGGTCTATGAAGGGAATGGGTTAGTGGTCTTTCTGGGTGTCTATGTTCAACTTCTTTTAATTAATACACATACGCCACCCTATGACTATTCTAGTTGGGATCAATTCATGTTTTTCCATTTTTAACAACAAACGCACCTTCCTTTTTAGGGACAATCTGTACTGGGGATACCCACTTACTATCAGAGATAGGGTAGATAATCCTAGCATTCAACAGCTTAAGAACTTCCTTTATAACAACCTCCTTTGTATTGGGATTGAGTCTCCTCTGTCCCTCTATGGAAGGAGTGGCATCAAGTTCCACACTTATACGGTGAGTGACAATAGATGAACTGATACCCTTAATATCGTCAATTGTGTACTCAATGGTTTTTTTGATGCTTTTTAAACAAGTTCACCAATCAGTCTAAATCGTTTCCATTGAGTTCACTACTGATAATAATAGGGTATGTAGAATCATCACCTAAAAAAGCATACTCTAAATGAGAGGGAAAAGGTTTCATTTCTACCTAAGGAGGTGTGGAACTCTCCTTCAACTTTTTCTTCTCCTGCTCAAACTTAACAACCTGCAAAACCTTATCAGATAAAACACAATTATGGTCATTAGCTTGATCCCCTAAAGGATCTTCCCAGTCCATTATCTCTGCAGGACCACCCCCAACTCCTTCAAGAAGGATTGCAGAGTATCAATATCATGAGCTCCATCAGGGTCAATAAATACCTTGAATGATGGGGTCTTAGCATCCTCGGGTATGTCCATGATGACAAAGTCACAAGGTACAATCAGCTTGCCTACTCTTAGGTCAACATCATACAATATACCCTTAGGATAGACAATGCGGTGATCAGCAAGCTGCAAAGTCATCCTAGTAGGAGAGAATTCATTAACATGCCTAAGTCTCATATACATGAAATATGGCATCAAACTGACACTAGCACCTAGATCACACAAAGCCCTGTCTACTGTAAGGTTCCCAATTATAACATGTATATTGAAACTATCGTAATCTTTCAGCTTAGGAGGCATATCACCAATAATGAAAGCATTAAACATTTACCTCCTTAGACACCTGAAAAACATCATCAAGCTTCTTACTCTGGGACATAATGAACTTAAGAATTTGGGAAATGCAAGGATCTCGGAAATTGTATCTAAGAAAAGGGATTTCTATAGACACATCTTTTAAAAGCTTTAAAATTCTCTTATTTCTGTTCTAACTTAGCTTGTGCCAATTTTTAAGGAAATGGCACTTGTTTAATTAGAAGGTCCGTGACTCTAGACTTGGACTTAAAATTATCATCATCATTCACACAGTCTTACCATCTACTTCATCAGCATTAGAATCAAGGTTTATAGAAACACTACCTGTTAGTATCACCTATTTAGAGGAGGATCAACCAATTACTTACTACTCCTCATTGTCACGACATTCATCTGGCTAGGCTCCTTGGCCTTGTGTTTACGCTGGCTAGGAAACTGATTAGGAGCATGCATATTATGCTATTGAGACAACTGTGTGACTTGAGTCTCTAGAATCTTCATATGCACGCTGCTTGACTATATATGTGCTTGCATTAAACTTCTAAGTTCTGAAATTTATGACTCTACATTGGAGCATTGATGGTGGTGGTGTTGTAGAGGTGGATAGTTTGACTGTTTGGGTCATGGGATAAACCCTGGTGGATTATGTGGTTGTTGATATGGCGGTGGGTTCGGCACATTAGGGCTCTTGTATCAAACATTTGGAAGGTTCTTAGTGCCTGCATTATATATGTTAGAGAAACGATCGTTTATTGGCCTACTGTACAAAAAATTTGCCTCCTCGTAAACTTGGAGGCACGTGCTTAAACAATGGCCAGAAACACCACAAGCACGTATTATTAACTGAAGAGCTAGAAACACTACTTACCATACTTACCTTGGTCATCTATTCGGAAAGAGCGACCATCTATTTTGTGAGAGCCTTGATAACCCAACTGTCTGTAGTACTTCTCTGTGATGTTCGTTCCCTCTCATAACCCCAAGAGAAACCATTTTTCATCATGGTCTCAAAGAGTTTCAAAACCTCCCTAGGCGACTTAGAATCCACATCGCCATTACATGTTGCATTAACTAAGGACTTGTGCTCATCAAACAATCCTGCATAAAAGAATTGGGCAAGCAACCAATCTAGGATTTGGTGATGAGGGCAACTCATTTGGAGGTCCTTAAACCTCAAGGACTTAAACTATTGCTGCTTAAAAGTTTGCAACTGTGTTCTTATCTGCGATGTCTTCCTGGGAGGATAGAACTGGGCCAAAAATGCAAAGTCAGTCCCTTTCCAGTCTCAATAAATATCTGCGGGTTTAAATTTCAACCAAGCTTTGGCTTTATCCTTCAAACGGAAGGGGAAAAGGCTAATACGGGATCGCCTCCCCATTTAAATCCATAGCGGTTATTGTATCACACCTCTCCACATAGTCAGCAATATGATCATGGGGACTTTCTGAAGGGTGACCTCCAAACTGATTACTTTGTATCATCTGAATGAGGTGAGGTTTCAGCTCGAAGTTCTCCGCACTGAAATTTGGTTTAACGACGCAGGGAATGGAACTTAGAAGGTGCACCTATACGGCTGAAGTTATTATTATTCTGGACCATTCTTACCTATCTTACCTCTTCCTGTCTAGCTTGCCTCCTGATTGCGTTCAGTGTACGAGTTGTGTCCTCGATTTCAGGATCAAAATGTTCAAGAGGTCGAGACCTCTTGCTCATTCAACAACAAATAAGGGCAAGTGTAAGATCTGAGCAGGGGGTAGACAATAAAAGCAATATATTCAACAAAAACCAACAAATTAATTATACGTCACTTCCTCGACAACGGCGTCAAAAACTTGATATGCAAATTTTATTAAACCGCAAGCACACGGTGGACGTGTAGTCACGGGTCGAACACAAGGAAGCTAGGACAATAAACTTGCTAATCTCTACTAATTATATTGCTTAAGGAGAAAAATATTTGATTGGTTGTTTAACTAATAAACTAAAATGCAATGAAACTATGGATTGAAATTACATGATAAAATATCTAGGGTGTCGGGAATCCCTTAAATTCTTGTATGATCAAACACTTATTAGTGTCTATGAAATATCGGATTAATTATTTGATTAAATATGATGTTGCTAATGTCAAACTCTCGCTCTGTTGATTAATTAATAGATTTAGACCCTATTAATTAGATTCTCACACGCTAGTTTTGTTGAATGAATTAATAAGAATTTAACTAAAATTTATCTAAAGTAAAGTTGATCCTAATGTCACACGCTAGTTTTATTGACTAGTCCAACAAAGCATATTTAATTTAGGGTTAATGGCACAATTCAATCACTTTAATTCTAATTTCATAGAAGCATTTAATCTAACCTTAGAAAATGGATCTGCTCACTATTCATAGTAGAAACAATAAACATAAACCCTAAAATAATACTAAACACGTATGAATATGATAATATTGGAACTTACAAGAGAAGCAACAATTAATTACTAAGAAACACAACAATGAATCAAAAGACAAATTATGAAGAACAAAACTAATTCTTTATTGAAGGATGATTGATTGAAGACAATTAAAGTTCACTAATGGAAGATTAAACTAGTAAAAGAAATTAAAAATAAAGTTCACTTCATCGTCAAGTCGCCAAGCCTAACGTCACCAGCTAAATCGACTCAGGTTTGTGTCTGGATGCGATATCACTTGCAAAACTTGATCTTTGTCTCTTTACTTGATTTCATTCACTGGCTCAGTATTTTCAATGGAATGATTCTTTCTTTATGTCCTGTAAGCATAATTAGCTATAAAATTCATAACAATAACTCAAATTTGTCATGATTAACTCATTTTCTCATGAATTGGCCACAACATACCAATTGGAACAAATAAGCTAAAAATGACCCAAAAACACCACTAAACACCTGAAAAGGAGCATATAAATAATCACGCAAATAATTGCACTTAACAAACTACATATTTTCATTACTAGCTAATATAAATTATAATTGACTTAAGTAATCTCAATACAATGGAAGGTTATTTTAAACTAGGGATATTATAGAAAAACATCCTCTAAAATTAAAATTATTCGAGAGTATTTAACATGTGAAATTATTGCATAAAAATGGATACCGGTGAGATTATTTGGGTTATTTTTCAAATAAAATATCAAAACAAAATAGTACTTGTCATTGCGGCACTTCCATAATTAATTTTTACAATTTAATTATGCACTTACTCACTCTTATACTAATCAAATATCTTATTTGCTTTGATAACCATTATATAAAAAGGGAAAAGATCACATGGGAGCATATGAAACGAGCTAGCCAGGTAAAAATTGATAGCTTCATAATAATCATAGTAATAATTGGATTTATAAAGGACATAAGAATGGGAAAAATATTACCAAATACTTCTAAGTTACTAGTTGGTCAAGAAATCTTATTTTATTTGAAATTAAATTTTAATGGAAAAACTTAACCTTTAAGAATTAAAGTATAATCAAATTAAAATTGCAAAATTAGAGTATTTAATTAAATCTACTTTACAATGTAGCTGAGGAAATAAATTTTCTGGAAGTGGAAATTGTAAAATCAAACTCAATATTAAGTTAATTATTGGAAACTATTATAAAAGTTTAGGTTCAGTTAAAATAAAGTTTGTATGTATCAAACTTAGATTTCAAGTTTGAATGCTCAATAATCTTTTTTATATGAGTCATCTAAAACTACATGTACAAATTCAAAAAGATATATACATAAGAAGTATAGTTTTTTCTATACAACCCACCAAGCAAATATCCTAAACAATGGTAAAATATCCATTACAATCGGACAATGCCAATGAATCCTTTTGTCTAAAGCACTGGAGCCAGTTTGTTCCTCATCTTTTTGGTGAACTCATTTTACTAACAGCATGTTGCAACTAATCAGCACCCTCTAAAACCAATAGTGAGATCAAAGTACCCAAAATGAGAGTAGCTAATAGGGAGACAGCATAAAGAACATACCAACAACCATGAGATCAAGCAGGGAAAAGAGACTGATCATATCAGAACATAGCTCACACACCAGTAGTGGGATGAGACGACAATCACACACACCAGTAGAGGAGAAGGGATTGATCAGATCAGAAACTTAGCACAGAACAACAATAATAGATCACACACACCAGCAGGGGGAGACAAATAACACCAGATCCTATCACACAACAAACACGAAGAGCACCAAGTATGAATGGGAGCACACCAAGTATGACACATATTGTGAGATACGCACTTAAATTCCTCTATAATGGATCATATTTGACTTCCAATGGAAAAACTAATCAACCCACCTTCAAATTTAGGATAAGCTAAAAGCATACATGTGTTTATTTCTTAACTTCCAATATCTTCCACAAGAATATGCAAAGTTGTTTTCATCACCTATACTTAAGAGCCAATTCGAGTAAATTTGGTGCAAATGTAAACCTCCCGTAGCCTCTTTCTCTCAAACCACCAAATGAATGGTTGATTCTTTAAAATAAAAACTTAACAATATAATAAAGCAAAAACAAAACCTTAATGCCCATCTCAACAAAACTCTTTGAATATCAGTACATAGCAAGTGTAAACATTAACTGCACATATATAAGTCTTTCTAACTCATGTTTTGCTAAAATATAGAACAAATCAAGTCATCAATGGGAAGAAATAATTGTTATTCTCGAATAACAACGTAAATTCAGCAAAGATAAATGACACTAAGGATCATGGTACAAAAATCACAAAGCAATTGTCCTGTAAATCCAATAATCAGTTAGTTCGGCTCTTTATTTGGTTGCGAAAGCAGTAAGGCAGTATTCAATTAGTATGTGTTTGGATAAAGCTACAATACATTTTTATCATTTTTCAACCATTAGTTTATCTTACATTCAATTACAAGATTCTCCAATATTGAAAAATACCAAGCTAATGTTTACGGTTCTCCCTGTCAGCCACATAAACAAAAACAAAGGAAAAACCAGAAATCCCAGAACAATGGTTGTGTTCCCCTAGACAGATATCAATCATCATTAATGATTATATAAAGTTCATTCTACTCCAAAACATAGTTAAAGCCTTTGTTTTCTTTAGTTTTTTAAGTACCCTATTACATGTAACATTGGACTTTGGGACATATATGTTTGATGCCAAAACGCATGTCAAAGTACATATGAGATATAACTGTAAATTAAGATTCTTCAAGAGAAAAATACTCACGCTACTCACTTGGGGCGGTACTCAACCTCCATTATCCCAAGTTTCTCACCAATCTGAGTTCATCGTTTCTATTAAATCAAGAAACAAAACCATATGGAGACATTTTAAAATTATGATAAAAACTTTTTTTCACTTAAATAATACATTGTGGGATATAAATATATATGAGTATTTTTTTTGGTTCTTTAGTACAATTTTTACTAAAATAGTGATTGTTTATTTTTTGTCCTTATTACTTACCATAATAATCCAATTCGCAAATGAGAAGAGTCTTGCAACTCCTTAAGCAAAGATATAATGAGCAGTAAATGGTTCAACCATCTGATAACACCATATGAAAACGCAAAGGGATAAATTTGATTTATAAACTAACTATTCAAATTTCACAAATACATAAATGGGGCAAATTTGGTGAGACGGAGGGAGCAAAACAAAAACAGAGAGGGATGCTGATTACCCTGCCAAGAAGAGCAAATTATCGTGATTCGATTTCATACTACTTGTATTACCCAACAAGACTTTATAAAACTAAGGTACTTAACAATTCACATACACTACAGAACATTATAATATATATTGGATATCAATATATCATACTGCAACCTACTTATTACATTAATTATTGCAATCTTCCAATCTCTAACTAATCTTAACATACAGAGAAACACAAAAAAATTGGAAAGGTAGGCTGATTGTAAATTAGTTCTAGCCACGTACTCACGTTCTCAAATCCCCGTCACACAACAACGCCAAAGTCTTGGGTCAACAACATGAACCAACCAACAGATTAGTTGTCCACTTAGATTATTCTTCTCCATTAGTTTCAATTTTCTATCATCTAAACAATAAAATTAAACTCCATTTCCCCTAATCACATAAATTTTTGGGGCACAAAACCAAATGCGGAAGTACACAATTCATTCACAAGCAAACATTCATCATATTTTACTAATCAAGCTACATAAAATTAAATGCAGAAACATTGCAAATTAGCTAAATACCAAAATAAAGACCTATTGCGAACAGTTGAACTTGAAATCAGCTGAAACAGAAACAAATACAGAAGCTAATGCGAAACCATTTACCTGTTTAAGAAGCTCTTTATACATCGCTAAAACCTTACTGCTCTTGTCAATGGTAGCCTGAATAGCATCTTTAGGTTCTCTGTTATCTTCACTCTCACTTGACTCATTTTCAGTTGCCTTCAAAGAGGTATTTCTCCATAAATCAATTCTTCTAGATTCACTTACTGATTTTACACAGCACAAAGATGATAGCGTATTACCATTATGCTCCATAAATTTAAGAAAAACACCACAATCTAGAGGTTTTCTGCGTTGATTTGAAAGGGGATTAGACCCATTCGATGTATGACGTGAAATCCTTGTTTCAATCATAAAAGAAAGTGAATTTAGAGACGCCATTTTTATGTTCGATGAAATGGTTGAATCAGAGAGACCGAAATAAAAAATTTGGAGTTTCAAGTGAACCCAAAATCTGAATTTGGTACTTAACTGGAACAAAGTGAAGGGAGCTAGGAAAGTCGCAAACAATAAACCCAACTTCAAAAACAAAAGCATAAAGCTATAAAGTTAGTACCTTTTCTTCCTAATTACAACAACTGTTTTCAATTTATCTAACCCTAACTAAAACCAAATCCAAAAAAAATCCAACAACCGAATTTCTAAATCTTCAAATAAAATGACCCATCAAGAAAAAACCCAAAAAAAAAATATAAACCGTAATCAATTGATAAACCTAAAATTCACAAATCAATTGAGCAAAATCAAAAAGTCATACTCGAAAAACAGAATAAATGATCAAAATAAAGAAGAAAATACCAGTGATAAGAATTACAAAACTCGCATATATCCATATTCATAGACCAATCAGGACCAACAAGAAGCTCGCTGAATCGTAGCAGAAACAGAAGACCAATCAGGATATTCATAATAGACCAAACGACACATTGGCAACATCTTTCTAGATTTTCTTTAGTAACAAAAAATTATTGTTTGTTCCAGTGATAAACTGAAAGAAAAGAGAAGAACGCAATGGAAGAGAAAGAAAGAAGAATCGAGTTTTGAGGGAGTCTATTCCCAATCTATGGCCAAATTAAAAAGAAATTCCCACTTTCCTTAAAATGGGAAAGTATTTCCAAGTTTACCGTCCACGTAGGATTGCTTTGAGAAATATTTTTTTTTTTTTTAATGAAACCGCTACATGAAATGGCGGTTTTATTCAGGCATTTGGAGTAAAACGCCATCTGAGATGGCGGTTTGGTTAAGGTAAATTTTTTTTTTTAAAAAAAAAAAATAAAATAAAATGGAGTAAATCGCCACTTGATTTGGCGGTTTGGTATTAGTACAAATCTCCAGAATGTCGTGAGATGTTGTTCACTGCATTCCATTTTGCTCTTCATTCAACTTGCTGTCGGTTTTGCTAAAAAAAAATCTTCGCTCTCATTTACTTCAAATTTACAATTCCTCTCATTCAACTAAGCTAATCAACTACATTTCCATCTTCTCCTTGTGTACTAGTTCATTTTCATCCTCATTTAAGGTATGAATAAAACCCTAATTTTTGTTCAATATGCAAATTGTTTTTTTTGTTCATTATTGTTTGAATTGAAGTTATAAAAACGTTAATTGTTTGTTACATTCTATTGTTTTCATGATTTAAGCTTACGTTTTACACATTTGTAGTTGAATTTTAGGATTTGTTTTGTATGCATATAAAGTGTTTGATGAAATGCTTCAATGAAAGTTTATTACTTTGTAGGGTTAGTTTAATGGTTTTTGTATATATTCATGGTATTTTTAGCTTTTATATTTGAAATGAACCTTATAATAAGTGTTCTAATACCTTAGTATCACAAATTCTTGTATTCAAATTTACACTTCCCGTTATAGTGTATTGGGGTGAGGAAGTCATGATATTGGTTGCAAATTGGTAGCAAATTGGTGGAGATATCACATGAAAGATCATTATCCCATTGAAAAACATGTTGAATTGGTTGCAAATTTGGATAATGCGAGGGAAGTCATGATATTTTTATGATTTTTATAACACTTATGGCGATGAAAAACACGTAACAGCGATCATGGCGATGCCGGGCCCAGTTGATCCATCAGTGCTTACGCTTCAGGCGACACACAGGAGCGTAGCTGTGTGGGAGGGCTCCACTGCCCAATTGGTTACTCGTCAGCACTACCAGGCGAGTACGTTACGGTGGGAGGTGGATGACAGGGTATTAGACGTAGTCGAGCTAGCTGGTTTCAGATACATTCATCGGTTGTTGGGCGGGGGCTTAGAGCTCAATCGAGCTCTTATCACTGCATTGGTGGAAAGGTGGAGGCCGGAGACACATACCTTTCACCTCACAGTTGGCGAGGCAACGATCACGTTGCAAGATGTGGCAGTTATCATGGGACTGCCGGTTGAAGGACAATCAGTCATTGGCCATGGGGAGGGAAATTGGTCAGCATTAGTACATGAGCTGCTAGGGGTTTGGCCGGAAAACCCTCAAGACCCCACCCAGCCGAAGATCATCGTTGGATCGTCATTGAAGCTGACTTGGCTTCGACAGCATTTTAGCGCGCTTGAGGATGATGCAGATGATGTGATGGTTGACAGACATGCCCGAGCTTACATTTTGTACCTGTTTGGATGCATCTTGTTTCCGGACAAGAGCGGCGACTCGGTACAGTTGATCTATCTCCCTCTACTGGGAGACTTGGAGCGCGTAGATGAGTACAGTTGGGGAAGTGCTACCCTAGCGTATCTGTATCGTAACTTATGTCGAGCATCTCGTAAGGGTGCCAAGGACATGGGTGGATGCTTGATGTTGTTACAGATATGGTCATGGGAGCACATTCATATAGGGAGGCCCATTATTCGGACGGTTCGACCGGATGGGCAACATGATCAGGAAGATGACGCGGATGATTTTGAACCGATATTAGGGTCAGAGCATCGGCGCGGGATGGATCCTTTGGCAGTAAGGTAGCAACACTCAATTCACTATTCAAATTCATAATTTCACTATTTTATGATAGATGAAAATGTTAATCAATGTTTATTTGTTTGCAGCTGGCTTCGCGTATATCTTTCGAGATCCCACTCCCCACATACTCTCGTCTACTACAGGGACACACTAGATCGACAACGGGACGAGCAGGTTAGTAACATTTACTATATGTATTAGTTATGAATAAATTGTATACATTACTAAGCATATTCATTTCTATTACAGATGACATGGCAGCCTTACACAGCGGCTAAGATGGAAGCTCTACCACACATATGTACATCGGGCCACGAGATTTGGAGATCGCGTTGTCCTCTTATTTGCTTTGACATCGTCGAGCTACATCTCCCGGATCATGTCATGCGTCAATTCGGTTTGGAGCAGGTAATTCCGCAAGCCTGTGACACCCAACGTCAACTACATGCGATCGATCGGAGGACTGGGGACAAGAACTACCTCGTACGACATAGATCGCATGTAGATGCGTGGAACGACCGAGCATCTACATTGGTTGGAGGAGATAACTTCACAGGTCATAGCTCTGCTATGTACATGAGTTGGTATAGGCGCATCTCCATATTACGCCTAACGAACACCGCATTTGCGCAGCCAGGATCACATTACCATCTGACATCTACGTTACTGGTACGTTTTCTTTCAACACTCATAACAAATAGTAATAGTTTTAAGTAACTGTTTTAACAATATAATGATAACAAACAGGCTGAGCGCATCCGATCGGTGTTGATACAATGTAATGACACGATTCAAGGGGCCGCTACATCGCCAGTTGACGTGGGCTATCGGCTATGTTCTCAGACCTTAGGCTCCATTAATGCGTCGTTGACCGATGCATTGAGTCAAGCGGGTTATGAGTACCTCATACCAACTCCACCCGTCATTGGCGATGTAGATGACACATTCCACACTCCTTCTCCAAGGAGTTCAGCCCATCGAGGTAGCTCTTCCGGAGGATCTAGTTCTCGATCCACAAGAGGCCGCCAGCGTTCATCTACTCAGGGTCGGTCTTCCAGATCGCCATCGACATCCGCTACTATGTCGCCGTTCGTTCCCCCGTCTTCCATCAACACTCCTCCGCCACATCCATCGCCTCCGCAAAGGATTATCACATATCAGCGTGCTAGTCAACGACGAGCTCCTACTCTTAATGTCATTGCGGAGGTTGACGAGTTCACACCATCATCATCCACCGGTGCGCAAAACAAAAGGGGCCGGGGGTTGTAGTTTAACAAACTTTGTATATTCTTATATTATTTTAACTTCTTGTATATTCTTGTATGATTTTAACTTTGTATGTTCATGATTGTAATATATCTTCGCATTATTTTCATAATTAATTTTTTCAAATCAAGCTGGTTCGTAATTGATTAATATGAAATAGATGGTATTGAACTAGTTTAATGCAGGTTACGTTCACTATTTAGGGGAAATGAAAGAAAAAAAAAATTGTTGCAGGCCACCAGCAAACCGCCACATGAAGTGGCGGTTTACCAGGGATCAAACCGCCACATGAGATGGCGGTTTGCCTTGACCAAACCGCCACTTCATGTGGCGTTTTTGTGCTTTATGTAAACCGCCATTTCAAGTGGCGGTTTGGTCTGAAAAAAAAAAAAAAGACTTTTCCACGTGGACGGTATTCTGGGAAATTCTTTCCCAAATTAGGTAAAGTGGGAAATTTTTTTTTTTTAAACATTATTCTGGGAAATGACTCGTTTTGAGGAGAGTGGGAATGAGGCACTGAAGGTAGATATTAGGCAAAAGCCGCGAAAAGATGCAAATTAAATGAATGAACAGTTATTTCACTGTTCATTAACAGTATCTCACTCTTAGCTTTTCTTTTCTTTTTTTTTTTATTTTTTTTTTTATTTATAAATTAAGGATGGAAACATTTGATGTAAATTTTCCTATAAAGAAAATGAGGCGTTATATTAGAACAAAGAGCGCACATAGTTCGGTTTGATTTGGTTTGATTCGACACTAAGATTAAACCTTCACTAAGATTAAACCAGATAGAAATCATGGTGTGGACAAACTTTTCATATCAAATCGGACTGTTTAAATCATCATATCGAATTAGACCAAAAAGTTATATAACAATTTAATCTAGCCTATGATTTTTTATTTTAAACATTTTTCTAGGTTAATATATGTGTTTCTAAAAAATATTTCAAACCTATAACCACCAAATTTTATATTTGTAATTAATTGATTGTATCAACATCGTTCACGTATATTTTATCATAAAGGTAATCACATCTCAAAATATTTAGATAGATACTATTTATAAAACTACTATTTTCGGTCTTATTAAGGCTTGTGGTATGGGTTAATTAAAAAAATAAAAAATCGAAATCAGACCAACAATCGTAATATTATTTATAAAAACTTGAAAGAACGTTTAAATCGTTGACCAAACTAAATTTTAAAACTACATTTTGGTCGGATTTGGTACGTGGTTGAGGCGGGCCAAATTTTGTTTGATCCTAATTAGAATAGGTTAGAGTAGTAATTATTCCCTCTGTCCTTAAACCATTCCCAATGATGGTGAAATATTTCAGATATATAGTTTTTTTAAAAAAATTTGATCTCATTGGTGAGGAAAACAAAAAAAACCTTACAAATTAGTTTTTTATACTCTGAGTGGAAATTTTGTTAGAAAACAATATTGTTCACCCAACAAATAAGAAGTTAACACTTGTCCAACAACTTTTTTATCTTTTTAAATAGGTCTTTTTATTTATATAAAAATTATATATATATATATATATATATATATATATATATATATATATATATATATATATATATATATATATATATATATATATATATATTTGCGAATTACAGCTTTCAAGTTTAAGGATTTTGCAAATTACAACCTTAAGATTTTTTGCGAATTACTACCACCAAAGTATCAAAATCTACACCACTCAGGCTAAGTGATCATTGACCAATCCAAATGACCTTTGACCAGCCTACATGACCGTGACCATCACTAATCACCTTGAACTTTCGTTGACCATTCCTAATCACTTTGACTTTTCTAATTACCAATAGTATTCTTGCGTTTTAGCACTTTAACGTCGTTTTTACTCATCATAATGACATGTTTTCAAAAAAGGGACGTCGAGATTATCCTTATGGGATAACTCCTTCGGAAATTTCGTCAAAAAAAGTATTTTTTTGCTATTTCCCGAAACGTAGATCGAAAAATATATTTAACATTGTTTTTACCTAGCATAACGATATTTTTTGAAAAAAAGGACATCGCGATTATCCTTATGGGGTAACTCTTTCGGAAATCCGGTCAAAACAAGTACTAATTCGTCTATATTTCGACACGTAGATCGAAAAAGATATTTAACGTCATTTTTACCCATCATAACAATATTTTTGAAAAACGCATGTAGTTATTACCCTCATGAGGTAACTCTTTCGAGAATCCGGTCGAAACAAGTATGAATTCGCCTATTTTCCGGCACGTATACAAAAAAAGATATTTAATGTCACTTTTACCCATCATAATGATATTTTTTCGAAAACCGGTCGAAAAAAAATACTAATTTGCCTATTTTTCAAAAAAGGAAGTCGCAATTACCTTTTCAAAAAATATGGTCAACGGTCATTTGGGTTGGTTAACGGTCCCTTGGCCTGAATGGTGTAGACTTTGATACTTTAGTGAAAGTAATTCGCAAAAAACAAAATTTGAGACTGTGATTTGCAAAAGGGCCAAAAGCCATAAAGTTGAAGGCTTTAATTTGCAAATTACTCATACATAAGTGTACTAATGGCCATAAAATTTTATTTTCTATAATTAGATACTCATTTTGCTATACTTTTTTATTTTTTATTTGACAGCATTCCTTGTCAAATTTTAATCGCCAAAGAGAAGTAATGGTAGGCCTGTGAAAAAGCATAAAAATGAAGAAAGAATAAATGAGTATAACAACCAATAGGTACTTATATTAGTTAGTTAAAATGTGAAAATAGATGATGTCAAGTCTAGTATGTACTTAGTCCACACTAATATCAGTGTGGACCAACATTTACACTCCCCTCCACTCTACTCTTATATTCTTACACTTCACCCCACTCTACTCTTATATTCTTACACTTCACCCCACTCTACTCCACTTTACTCTACTCTACTCTACTCTTATACTTTTACATTCCACTCCATCCACTCTTAAAAAATTTTAAAAATTTTAAAAATAAAATAAAATTTAAAAAATAAAATAAAATTTAAAAAATAAAATAAAATTTAAAAATTAAAAACAAAAATTAAAAATTAAAAATAAAAAATTAAAAATTTTAAAAATAAAAAATTAAATAATCAAAGAAAATTTAAATTTAAATTTAAATTAAAAAAAAATTAAATTATGTTTTTCAAACCCATTAATTAAGAATATGTAATAAAAAGCGAACAATGTGAAAATAAAAGGGTTAAAACTTGGTCCACGTGAACCAAATGAACACTAAGAGTTTCTCGTAAAAATTATACAAAGATATAATTTTTTAGAAATATTGAAATGGCAATAAATGAGATTACTAAGTCAGTAAACTTTGTTGTAACGAATACGACGAACTGACGAAGCATCGAACAACCAGACATTGATCGCAAAATAAGTCAGGTGACCACTCTCTTCTCTCTCCTGTTCTTGAGAAATTCTACCTTCAATCAATTTTTAAGGAGTACTACGATCAATTCTGGGTTCGCAATCTCATTCGTATACAGAATTTGAAGAATCCAAATTCATATTTCGCAGAATTGTTTCTGGGGTTTATTTGATCGTCCGAGAAGAATTTTACTGTGTAAAAGAGCAAAAATAAAACAAAATAAAGATGGGGTTCTTCGTCACAACACTAATGTTCTTGGTGATCGGGATAATCGCTGCCCTTTTTACCAGAATTTGTTTCAACAAAGGCCCTTCTACCAATCTGTAATTTTTCTTTTATCTCTTTTGGCTTTTCTTAGATTTGTGATTTGATAGTTAAACTTTGGATCTTTAGCTTGATTTTCCTTTTTCTTTTACTTGTTGGTTGTGTTTGACTTATAAATGGAAGTTGTTGGTATCTGATACTGTAAACTAGTAATGGACTACATAATTAAGTATAGTTATAGAATATCTGTAGGGGAAGAGCCATTGTATGTTAATTATGGAATGAACGTGTCCAAAAAAATTATGGAATGAACAAAATTGCAAAACAGCAATGAATTTATCTATGATATTTTTACTGACCTTAATTTAATTGATGAAGTATGCAATCAATGAAGAACAACATTCCATTGGCTCAATGCCGCTCCCACATAGGCAGGGTCTCCCGCATAAGAGGGATTTGGGAATTGGATATATGTAATCTTCCCTAGTGATAACAATGAGGTTCTTTACGGTTGCCCCTTGTAGCAATCTTCAAATACTCATGATTTATGAACTATTTTGACATGAAATCATCACATCCCTTGACATTGGTGATATTCTTTTATGAGAGGCAGAACCAAAATAAACTCCAAGTATCTGCAATGCAAATTTATAGCTTCATTGTCAAAAAGAGAATTAAAAATGGATATCATTAGCATGTTGGTTTAGGAAGATGGTTTATTCTTGAAAAATTGCTATGGAAAGCTTTATATAAGTGGTAGATGGGAAGAACAATCGCTTCTTCAAATTTTTAGAAGATCATTTTCTCAATTCTCTAGATACCTTTCGCGTGTTCGAGTATAATGGAACATTGCAGGATAATTATTCAGCTAAGCTTTCTCTTTTAATATGATAATGGAAGATGTTGCTTATTTGGCATGTTTGATTATAACAGAACATTACATAGATTGTGATTAGATTCTTCTAGTGTTATCTTGTGGATCTTTACATGAAATTGTTTAAGTTTTTCCGTTGATTGCCTCATAGTCGGCTATGGAAATCAAGGGGTAGTATTATATTAGTGAATATAAAAGTTAATTACTTCCATATTTGTTATGTCATTTTGAACCATATATGTTCAATTAAATTTATTTATTTGTTTTTGAGTGAGTGGAAGGGTTGGGGCTGAAAACTATTAATAAAATTTTAATGTGGCTTTGTATATCTTTATGGAATTGTTAACAACCTGAATGTTCTAGCAACTAGCTCTTTCATCACATTAAATTTGGTGATCATATTATGATGTAGGCACTTCTTGATATTTGTTTTTTTTTTATTGTGAATGTTGTTAATTTGAGAACTGCTTGTGATTAAAGTATTTTCATATTGCAGGTTCCATCAAACGTTGGTTATGACAGCTACAGTTTGCAGTTGGATGATGTAAGTATAATATCCTCCATGTTAATATTGACTTTTTTGCCCAAGAAGGAAAAGAAAAATAAAAATTGGCATATTTTCCGAAAAACCAAATAAATTGCTAAAATGTTGTAGCTTGCATTGAGTTCTACATTTAGTTTTTTCTTTATCTTATACTTTTGTGCTACTCTTGATTTTCACCGGGAAGTGCAATATGAGCACCATATGCTCTTAAGCACTTTATGCACTTGCATTTAAGGTTCGTTTGGTTATTAGTAATAAATGGTGGAGTTGCAGTTGTTATTTTCTGGGTAATTACGTTGACCCTAATTTGATGGTAACCCGACTTTAGATCAAGTTTGGAGAATATCATTCATCGAGTAATTCATTTATAATGGGTCTGGTATAGCTTCCTTATTCAACGCTCGGTAGTCCACACAAAAGGCCATGACCCGTCTTCTTTTTGACCAACAAAATTGGGTTGGAATAAAGGTTGGTTGATGGTTTGATTATTCTAGCCATTAGCATATCTTCCACCATCCTCTCGATCTCTTCCTTTTGGATTTGTGGGTATCGGTAAGGATGAATTGAAATTGGTTTGGTTCCTGTCTTTAGCACAATACTATGCTCCTTGTCTCGTCGTGGTGGCAGCCTCGTGGGTGACTGAAAAATCGTTTCATTGGTGTCTAGTAGTGGTTATGAAAAATTCGAAATCTCAGGCGCCTCATATTGTATTTGTTGTCGATTTGGTCGAGTTCAATCAATATGTTGTTGCGTTCCTTGCGAAGGGTTTTGATCATGGCCTTCAATGAAATCTTGGTTCGACCCAATTATGGATCCTCCCTTAACACCACCTTGCCTCATCCACCAAAACTGCATTGTTTGAAGCTTTCACAGCCCAACTACAATGGAAACGTTTTCCTGCACATCAAGGACCACTAAAATCAACATTACATCCGGGCATATCCCTATTATCTTTACTATCGCCACATTTTTAAAAGCTACTTCAAACTCCTTGACTTCGACTATCCGTGACCCCAATTGTTTTACTTTTGAGATAAAATTAGGGGTTGCACTCGGATCTATCATAACCACGACCTCTTTCCCATTCAATATTTCCCACCAACTGCAAAGTCATTTGACTAGTAAACTCCACAACAGTGTTTAAAGACATGCTTACTGATGCCTCTTAATCCGTGTCTCGTCTCATTGTTTGCTTCCTTCTCTTCATTCTCATACACCAACGAATCACTAAGCTCTTCCTTTTTGCACATGTGACCAATGCTCCATTTTTATCTCACCGAAAACAAAGCCCCATGTCCTTCTTTACTTGAAATTCACAATCCGTTAATCTTTTTGTGGTTCTTGGAGGCTCTCTCGGCTGGTTCGTACTGGAATTGGAGGTGCTCGGGTTTCATCGGTTGTTTGAGTGGGATGGGTTTGAATAGTGTGTTTTTGTGGAAAATGGTTTGATGGTGGAGATGGTGGAGTTGCGGTTGTTATATTCTGGGTAATTACTTTTCTGCCCTCTTCCCCCTCCATCCAATTTAGGCCCTTCCTCCATATTTAATTTGGCCTCTATCTTCTTGGCCTAATCCATAGCCTTGCTCAAGCTAGGTGGATCCAAGACCAGTAATTCAGTGTGAATCCTTTTATCCAAGCCTTTCACAAAAGCGGCCATCAACATTTCCTCGGGGATCTCAAATGGTGACGCAAATTGAATAAGCCTTTTTTTGTAATCTTCTACATAGCCTACTTGATGCATTGTGAGATATCTTTCATGGAGGCTTCTCTCTTTGAATGATCACAAATGTTGAAGCATCAACTCCATCATTTTGTCCCACCAAAAAATGGGTTCACAATTATTTTCACACTCGAACCAAGTTATAGCGCTTCCGTAGAGTCCAACCATTGCCGCGTTGATCTTCTCCTTTTCCGTTAATTGATGGAACTCAAAATAGTGTTTCTCCCTTACAAATTATCCAGGTCTCCTCCAATAAAGATGGGCAACTCTAGTCGCCGTTATTGGTGATTTCCATTTTCTCCTAACTGATCTCGTCCTCCATTACTGGTCAATTCCATTTCTCGATGATATCTACTTCTCATTTCACTCCTACTATCATACACTTTTTCTTTTGTCGAATAGCGTCTGCCCCCCTTAACGTCAGTGCTCAGCTGTTGTACCGTGACTTTAAGTTATTCTTGGGTCCTCAACATATCCTCATTCATCTTCATTTGCTTGTTAGAGAACAAAGAGAAGAAATCATTCATCCATTCCACCAATGTCTGTGTTGCCGCCAGTACCTGGGTAGGAATGGAATCTTTGGTCGATTGTAATTCCTGCTCGATTTGCTCGATTCTTGATGCCTGAGTTGGTGCCATGGATCAGAATGCTCTTATACCACTGTTACACGGCTGTACCGAAGCTGTAGTGGCCTATTTGAAGACAAGAACAATCTAGAACGATTCAAGAATTAAGGACATGAACTATGTTCTGAACTCCCTCAGTAGCTTTTCTTATTGAATGATTATTACATTGGTGGATAATTTGCGTTTCCCAACTCCAAGCGAAAACTTCGCAAAATGAAATTACATAAAGTTCGATATCCAAAACCCACTTAAATCTCCTTATTTAAATTTAAAGACTCTTAAAAGCCTAACTACCTTCCTACAAAATAGCTAAAGCCTAACAACTTCCCTAAAGCCAAGCTATTTCACAAAAACAGAATTAAACTACTAACTTTAAATAACTGTTGCTCCTGATAACCGGTTTCTCATCAAGAATTAATATGATGGCTCATATCCTTCTGCCCCCTTCTACTGTAGGTGTATCTGAGAATCGGTTTATCACTTGTTGCATCGTGACTCGTGTATAAGAGAATGTACCTTCTTTTATCCAGTCATAATATAGTAAATTCGTAGTCAAAAAATAAGCTTGGCATTCTGCTGTTCCAGCAACAGAGTAGGAACAGTCTACTGCTGTTCTTGCAAATAGACAGCCCTGATGACATCTTGAATTTCTTTCAGCATACATTCAGGAAATGCATTACAAAGTTTCTTTTTCTTACGGGTGAAGACTAACACTGGACTAGGTGTCTTTCATGGCATGTAACTTCTACTTCCTAATCCATGCTGTGCAACTATCAAGTTGTTGAGATTAGCTTCAAATTTATCAAACATGTTTTCTTTCTCAATTCCAGCATGAGATCAATTGATTTACCATCTTTTTCCTCCTCCTACTTGATAATGTTGATCCTTTGCCATTTCAAAACCTCCTGATTTGGAGTATCTCTTCTTCAACGATCATTTTTTTAAAAGTTCAATAGAAAACCAATGCACCAGCTCCTACATCTCTTAGAACTCCTCCACTGGCCTTATCTTCTTTCTTCTAGCTCCCATCTATATCTAACTTCACTTGCTAGCTTTTGTCAACTTCTAAGTTGGAGCTTCCTAAGGACGAAGAACTTTCGTATCTCTTTCTTTGTTATATGTTTTCTTAGCGCGTAAATCTAGCTCTAAATAATTAAACGCTGAAAAGGGTGAGGAAGATGCTTCAATCTAGCAATGAAAGTTCATATTTCCATTTATGTGCTGAGAGAGGTTGTGTATTGCCCACTAAATCAAACTGGAATATTGAGATGGAAAAGTATGATGTCGTCACTAGAAAAGAGTATTTAGAGGATTGCAAATATTTGTCTGCTTGTTTATGACATTGTGTATTAGATTTGAAGTTCATGATTTAGCCTCCAAGAGAGTGGCAACTTCTAAAATATAATGATCAGCATTCCAAAGTGTATTTTATATAACGTATGGGTTTTGTTTTTCAAAAAGTTTGGCTTGTTATGGGTATGTCTGTAAAGGATAGGAGGTGGCTAGGTTACATGATATCCTGCAATTGAATCTCCAAATGAGATTTTCTTCCTCATTTTAAAATCTTACTTCCTCCGTTCTTATTTAGTTTCAACATTGCCTTTTGGCACAAGTATTAAGAAATGTTATTGTAAAGTGTATAATGTCTATAATATCTCCAATAATAATAGGTATAAAGATGATAATGTATAAAGTGAGAATAAAGTAGGGGTAAAATAGAAAATTATTTAGTTACTTTTAGCCAAATGGGTAATGTTGTAAGTATTGTGAAATATCCAATAGAGGAAAGTGTTGCAAGTAATTTAGAACGGAGGAAGTATATAGGTTATTGCTTACTAGGTGTTTCACCTCTCAAAATCTTTTTCCATTTTTTTAGTGTTGCAGCTTTGTAATGGGCCGTCTCATCCAAAATTGGTATAATTGAAGAACCATGCTGAGGCTATCAACAGTCTTCCTTTTTGAATATTTCCAGAGAGGGAACATGATAGAATAAGGAATTAGTACAAGATTTGACCTTTTTATGTCTTCATGCAAAATTCTCAACCTCAGCTTTTCAGGTTCATTGAGAGGTCTTCAATTAAGCTTCCCCACAAAGATCAAATTCCTATCTTTATGTTTTTGAGTATCCAAAGCTGTGGTTGATTAATAAAAGTTAATTGTCATACATTTGTCCAGTTGTCCAAACCATTATCACCAATTATTTAACATTGATCCTGCTTTTATAACATAGCTCTCATTATGTTCCCACCTTTTGTTTGTTGGTTCATAAAGGGACATATTTTGTCTTTTTTATTGTTATTTAATGAAAAATGAGGTTTCATTGAATGTGAATCTATAAGAACTGGTTTTAATGATAGAATTAATAGGTGGGTCGTTTCGACTAACTAGCCTATTCGATGCTTCCCTTACGACACTTTTTTGACTATCTTGGACAAAAAAGAAAAAGACTACGGAGCAACTTCCTTTGACTTCTAAACATGGAAACCAAGATGTTCGTTCACCAAGCAAACCGATGAAATGAAAATACTGTTTGCTAAGTCCTTGGAAACGTCCACATGCATGGAGGAACAACGAACTTGAGACAAACTCGACACTTTTATAAGACTTCTCGTAATTCTATGCAATCCCTTGGTAAACCCACGGTTTCTTGAGCTTCTTCTCTTGAATGATCTTTCATAAAATGTTGATTTCTTGAGGAGGAGGAAAGGTGGCTTGGATATGAGGTCATGGCTGCTGCTTCACGAGTTGCTCACAGATTCATGGAGCCTTGTAAATTTTGGATCAACTTTATTTCTGTGTCTGTTTGTTGGTGCCCTCCTTTACTACTCAGGTAAATATTGGATTCTAAACATGTTTTCGTGTGTAGGTGGGCTATCGTTTATCTTGCGCAGATGAAGCCCCTCATTAACCCCATACTAAATGAAGGGGAGTAAACCGGGTCTGTGGATCAAATGTTACCATTTTGCTCAATTTCTGGGAAACTCATTAATAGCTAAGTGATAGCACCCATTTTTCATGTGCATTGTATGTAATTTTATTATAGGAAATTTCAAATAGTAGCATTTAGTTTTCATGAAATGTTAATAGTAGCATTTTTGTAAGATTTTTCCACATGGTAGCATCTAATTTATGCACTATCTAACTGCCGTAGCATTTTCCGTTAAATTCTTGTTAATTTCCGTTTAATTCATCATTTGTAAGATTTTTCCACATGGTAGCATCTAGTTTTTGCTCTCAAATGTTTAATTCACTATTTTAACTTTTAACTGACCAATTAATTTATCAACGCCCTTAAATAATGTAACAATTAAGTAAATATATATTAGTGCTTGAAATGCACCTTTTGAACTTATGAAATGCACGTTTTGAACTTATAAAATGTGTCTTTTCAATTATTTATCAGTGTTCGTAATGTACCTTTTGAACTTTATAATGCCAATAATTTAAATGAAAATAAAATTATTACAACATTTAAGGGTGTTGATAAATTAATCGGTGAATTAAATGTCAAAATGATGAATTAAACATTTGAGAGCAAAAATCGGATGCTACCATGTGGAAAAATCTTACAAAATAATGAATTAAACAGAAATTAACAAGAATTTAACGGAAAATGCTACGACGGTTAGAAAGTGCATAAACTGAATGCTACCATGTGGAAAAATCTTACAAAAGTGCTATCACTGGCGTTTCAAGAAAACTGAATGTTACCATGCGAAATTTCCCTTTTATTACTGTGGATAACATTCCAATTCCTTTGTTTTTTTGATTTTAAATCTTCCTCTGTATTTTATGTGTCTACTTGTTTGAATTCTTGAAGCTTCATTCTAGATGAAATAATAATCAATTGGTGGAACATACCAATACAATTTATTGCAATCAAAAACTTCTTTACTTCATTCTCATTTTTTTATTTCATATTTCCTCCTATTCATCTTTATGTACTTCATCCAATGCACTTATTTAATCCTTAATATATCTAATTATATATAATTCAATATTATAAAAAGTTGATATTAATGAACTTCACATTAAAACGAATCAAATAAGATCTCACATGATTATGTTTTATCTTATAAATTAATAATAAAACATAATTTAAGAGTGATCAATAAATAGTGTCCTAAAATTAAATGGGACACCTAAGTTGAATAGTAGGGAGTATTTCATAATATAAAAGTTTATTGTAAACAACTCTTATGTATTATGCTTTGAAAAGCTTTTAATTTCATTTATGTTCATAGGTTTTGTTTTCTTTACCAAACATTACTCATCAAATAATATATCCTTTTAAGGATTAGTATTTTATTTGAGAAAAGCTTAGATTTTATTTGATTCTTTTTAACTTATATTTAAAAATATTTAATTTTAAAATATGCACAATTAAATATATTAATATTTAAAATTCTTTTATTACATTTGGTGATGGGTAGTGTAAAATATAAACGGACCATGTGACTGCTATTCCATTTTAAAGAATTTACCTCGTTGTATATGACATGGCGATCAAGAAGTTTATTATAGTAGGTTAAAGTGTTGAGATATTTAGAAAATACGGTTAAGTAAAAGTGGTGGAATTTTATTCAAAAATAAAATTAGAGTAAATTTTTCATGATAGATTAAAATAAAAATGAGGTAAAATCATTGACACGAAAACTGTTTCTTGAATGGAAATAGCCTGACCACTAGTATTATTAATGCTAACAATATAGAAGTACAATAACTACTCTCTCAGTTTCTTTTTGTTTGTTTATTTTACTTTTTGTCTGCATTTTAAAGTAACTTTCGAGCCTCAATATATCTGAGTACGCATTATAAAATTGTAAAAATTATATATTAAAAAGTTTTCATTAAGACAAATCTAACAAGATTAAACATGAATATATATTTTATCTTTGATATATACTCGAAAATCTAATTAAAATTTTTGTCTTCTAAAATGGAGAAATTTAATGTAGACAAACAAAAAAAAAACACAAAAGGAGTATGAAAAATACACAATGATTTCTACCACATCAAAATATATAAACAATAATGTTTACCATCTTTTGATATACGCTCATTTGCCTTTTAAATTTGCAACTATGTTTCTACGTCTTAGTTACTTTGCACAACTTTTTACTTTATCATTATGTTTGGATACCAACTTAAAATAGCAAAAAAAAAAAAAAAAAAAAAGGAAGGGAAGGGGGAGGAGGGTTAAAGAGGGAGAGTGCACCTTGTTTGTTTAGAAGGGGAGGAAAAAGGAAGGAAAATGAGTGTTTTTCCTCTAAATCTTTCAACTTTAGGACATGTTATATTCTTAACAACGTTAGTCTATTTTTTCCCTCCAATCTCTTCCCCTCTAAATCCCTTTCTTCTCTTTTTGTTATCCAAACAATGTATTCTTTATCTTTCAAAATTCCACCCCTCCTTTTGGGAATGGAAAAGTTTCATCATAGTCAATATTTTCCTCTTGATTATAGCCTTGATCTACTAACCTTGCTTTGTTTCTGATTATTTCATCATCCTTGTTGAGTTTGTTTCTAAAGACTCGCCTTGTTCCAATGATAGTGCGATCCTGTGGTCTTTCAACTAAGTCCCAAACTTTGTTTCTTTCAAACTCATTCAACTTGCTTTGCATCGCAATGATCTGTTCCAGTTCTTTTATAGCTTCCTTAATATCCTTTAGTTTTACAAGAGATACAAAAGTAGAAAGTGAAAATATAGTTTGTATACCTCTCGTTAGATCATTGATAATGTTGTCAAGAGGATGTTGTGAATCGTGATGCTAATTTAAATCTCCTTCTTAAAGTAGATGATGAGCCATTAGTGAGAGAGTCAATTGATAATTCTTTTGAAGAGTCTTTAATTTGAGTATTATTAGTAGAACGTTCAGGTAGCTTTTCCAAGTTTTGAGCACTTGTCTCTTGATCTGGTTGAGAGTCTTCAACGTGCGCAATATCCTTAATTTCTTCAACACAACAATGGACTACTACATATTCTTCATTTTTCCATAGCTTCTTTGTTAGCATCTTCTTCTACGCTTTCATCATCAAAATGTTTATTAAGATTTAAGTCTACGAATCTATCACTTTATATGTATACTTTATATGTATACTTTCTTCAACCACATTTCTACTTTTGTTTAGCACTCTATAAGCTTTACTATTCAATGAGTATCCAAGAAAAATAACTTCATCACTTCTAGCATTGAACTTACCAAAATTGTCTCTGCCATTGTTATGAATAAAAGATTACATCTAAATGGTCTAAGATACGAGATATTTGGCTTCCTTCCTCTATAAATAGATCATAGGGACTTTTCTATAGTATATGTAAAATAAGATATTTGTTTAGGATGTAATTCGCTGTGTTGACTGCTTTAGCCTTATAATTTTTAGCTAATTCATTTTAATAAGCATAGTCCTAGCCATTTTTTTCAAAGTGTGATTTTTCTTTCAACCACACCATTTTGTTGAGGTGTCCTAGGAGTTAAGAAGTTGTGAGTTATTCCATATTTCTCACAGGACGAATCGAACTCCAGTTGATCAAATTCTCTTTTCTGATCATTTCTTACTGAGATAATTGGAAGATTAAAAAGAAGGAAATATTATAAGAAACTACTTTATCTATAGGTCTATTTTCAAAAAACTACCTTATATATTTGTTTTTGCAAAAAACTACCTAATGTAATATATTTCTCTGCAAATGACTACCACTTAATAGAAAACATTAATTAACTGTTAAGTTTGAGTGTTTGACCAATTTGAGAGATTAAGTTGTCTATGTGGCAGTATCTCATTGGTCCTAGTATTTTTAAATAATTAAAAATTAAAGCACATAAATTAACAAAATATTAAAAGATACTTGACGTCATTTTTACTCATCATAATGATATTTATTAAAAAATGGACGTCGCGATTATCCTTATGGGGTAACTTTTTCAAAAATCCGGTTGGAACAAGTACTTATTTTCGAAAGAGTTACTCCATAAGGATAATCGCGATGTTCGTTTTTTGAAAAGATATCATTATGATGGGTAAAAATGACGTTAAAATATTTTTCGGTTTACGTGTTGGAAAATAGGTGAATAAGTACTTGTTTCGACCGGATTTCTAAAAGAGTTATCCCATAAGGATAATTGCGACGTTCGTTTTTTGAAAAATCATCGTTATGATGGGTAAAAATGACGTTAATTATCTTTTTCGGTTTATTTCGACCGGATTTCCAAATGACTTACCCCATTAATGTAATCGCGGGGTCATTTTGAAAAGATATCATTATGATGGGTAGAATTGACGTTAAAATTTTTTTTCGGTTACTTGTTGGAAATAGGCAAATAAGTACTTGTTTTGACTGGATTTCAAAAAAAGCTATCACGTAAGGGTAATTGTGACGTCTGTTTTTTGAAAAATCATCGTTATGATGGGTAAAAATGACGTTAAATATGTTTTCGGTTTACATGTCGGAAAATAGGTGAATAAGTACTTATTTCGACCGGATTTTTGAAAGAGTTATCCCATAAGGGTAATTGCGACGTCCGTTTATTGAAAAAATATCGTTATGATGAGTAAAAATGACGTCAAATATCTTTTTAAATTTTTTGTTAACTTATGTGTTTTAATTTTTATTTATTTTAAAATACGAGACTAATGGGAATTGGGATACTACAATATAGACAACTTAACCTCTCAAATTGGTCAAACCCTCAAACTTAACGGTTAAGTCACGTTTTCTGTTAAGTGGTAGTCATTTGCAGAGAAATATATTACATTAGGTAGTTTTTTGCAAAAAGAAATATACATAAGGTAGTTTTTTGCAAATAGACTTATAGATAAGGTAGTTTCTTATAATTTTTCCTAAAAAAAATTTGCATTTCTTTGCAACACTTTGAGAATGGTTTTACAGCTTTGCCTTATTCCTTCAAAAAATCAACCCACGTAAATTTTAAAATATCATCAACTGTAAGTAATATGTAACATTTAACTCTTAAGCTTCTAACTCGTATTGTATCACACAAATTAATGTGTAAAAGTTCACACAGTCTTGTAGTACTTACCATCTTTTTGGCTGAAAAGAACTTCTTACTTGTTTACCTCGAATACATGCATCACATAAAGGATTATGTTTGCAATTAAGGGATGGAAGTCAATCCCTAACTAAACCTTTGTGAGCTAGTTCATGCATTGTGTGCATGCTGATGTGGCCAAGCCTTCTATGCCATAACATTGGGTCATTTGCTAGGGCTTTTTAGCACTTAAAGTCTTCAGCTGCAATTTTATTAGTGTATATATACATTATCATGTCTTAAAGCGGTAATGTATATGTCGTATGTATCACGATTTTAGCTACATATTTTTTTTTGTCAAATATTACCTGATTACCTTTATCACACAATTGAGACATACTTAACAAATTGAATTTCAAACCATCAACCATATAACATTATCAATACATTTAGAAGAATCCTTACCAAACCTACCAATTCCTAAGATCTTGCATTTACCTTTGACACCAAGAGTTATCAAGTCCTTATATTTTTCTTTAATTTTTGAAAATAATGATGCTTTATCGCTCATATGCCTTGAATATCCATTTTTGTTTTACCTACAAAACAAAAAAAGTCTTGAATATCCATTTTTGTTTTACCTACAAAACAAAAAAAGTCAACCTTTCTTCAAATACCAAGTAGCAAATTTGGGTGCATACCTCGGGATGGACCATGTTAGGTGGTTTAGTTCCCTTTGGAACCCATATTTATCTTACATGTTCTCATAGTTGAACGGAAAATGTGTTCTTGATGATATAGTTATCCTTGCGTCTGTAAGGACATACAAATCTCAAGTGTTCTTCTTTGCAATAATAAGACCAAGAGCGCATATGTCTATGTTTTGTTGAACATCTAACAAAGGTGGTATGACTTTTGTTATTATGGTTAAAACTGTTATAACCTATCCACGTTTATCTGATGGTACCTTTTGGTGATATAACATACTATGAAATCTAGATTCAAAATTGTTACAATTAGTTAAGGTGTTTCGACCTTTTTCAGATTCGTATTTCAAGGTCTTGATCTCATTTTTAAGGTCATGGTTTTTGCGCCTATAGTCCAAATACTTTTTGCATTAGACTGATGTTCTAGTCTTTCAAGACCATGATAGTGTCTTCATATTTTAATTTTTCAGCTTTAAACGCATTGTTTTTCTTCATTAGATCTTTACAACCTTCAGCATAATTGCGTATTTTATTTTGTAGTCCCTTCTTTTCTTCTTTAATATTTGTTCGGTTTGAAACATATCAAAAAGTGCTTTTACCAATTCATTTTTAGAAAAAGATTTTAGAAAATCTAATTCCTCCTTGGAGTTATCTTCTTTATTCTCTTAATCATCATTTTTCATAACACATATGTGAGCTTGTCCTTCCTCATTGTTTGTATCAATTTACCCTTCCAAATCACTCCATTTAGCAACCATTGAGTGCTTTTTTTCTCCTTTATAATAGTCTTTCTATTTTTTGGGACATTCTTTGACTAGATGATATGTAGAACCACATTCAAAAGAAGAAAGTCTGTTAGATTTATTTTGGGAGAAGGACTTACTTTGAAGTGGTTTCTTGATTTAAACTTCCTAAATCTACTTCTTCATTCTCATTATGTGTTTCAATCCTCTTGTTATAAGAGCAAAATGATCTTCCTAATTATCGCTATCTTCATTTTCACTTGATGTTTTTTCTTCTTTCGTTGTCTTAAACGCAATATTTTTCATAGATGGTGTAACATCATTGTCGCCATCTTTACGAAGAGTGAGCTCATGAGTAGTGATTTTTCCGAGGAGATCATTATGGGATAGGATTCCTAGATCTTGAACTTCCTTTATAGCTATAACTTTTGGACCCTATTTGGATCTAGGAAGATATCTCAATACTTTTCGCAGCTTTTCTGCATTTGAAAAAGTTTTTCCTAGAGAATTCAAACTGTTAGTAATTAGAGTAAAGCGAGTAAACATTTCAATTATGTTCTCATTTTTCTTCATTTTGAATATTTCGTATTGGTGCATGAGAATGTTGATCTTTGTCTCCTTGACTTGACTAGTTCCTTCACATGCCACGATCAACTTATCCCATATTTCTTTGGCACTTGTGCAAGATGACACTCTATTGAACTTCGTTCAATTCAATGTAGAACATAGTTGATTCATAGCTCTATAATTTTTTGACGCGAATTCTAAATCATTTTGATTATACTCTAATTTGAACTTTGAAATATCGTTGCCGTTGAAATATTTCTTTGTTGGAATCTTTGGCCTTTTGTTAAGGATATCCCATAATTGCATATCTTAATCAATTACGAACAACTTCATCAACGTGTTCCAATGTGTATTTTAGATTTTAATTAATACTTTTATATATTATTATGAATCATTAAAGTCTAAAACTCTATTTCAATTGCAATATGAATCAAAATTTAATTAAAAACGCAAATATAAGCTTTGATCCGTTTTGAACCTAGACCTGATCCAAGATCTAAATCAAAGTCTTGAAAAATTGGACTTGCGATCTCAGATCTAGATTTGGATCCTCCCTTTAAAAACGAATCTGGATCCGAGTCTACTTGAAATTGATCGAAAATCGATCCGTAGCCATCCCTAGCCAACACCGTTTACGCCAAATCATCGAATTACGGTGAATAATCTTCAAATGATTGATTTAACTTTGAAATTAACTTTAATATTCCCTTGATGTTTGACCTAACCTAATAAATTACCACTACAAGTACTCACCATAACTCTCTCTCTTCCCCTCCTTCATTTTCTCTCTCCTCCTTCCATCATTTTCTCTCTCATTCAGTTTCTTTTATAATTTTTTCTCTCCTTAATTCTAACCATATTTTCTCCATCTTCTACCATAACCACATCAATGATAAAAACAACACTCTTAAGAGAAAACTTCTTTCACAAAATTAAATCTTCAATCATACCCCCTAAATATCATGATAAATATAATGTTTCTAAAGAAAACTCATATCACCAAATCGATTCTTAAATAATACCCACTAAAAATTAAGGATATTCTATATAGTAGCAACATACTTTTATGAAATGCTAGTGGTAGCAAATCTTTAAAAATTCCACAGAATAGGATTGTAATGTTGTACTGTAGCTTTAAGTATAACATTACAATGCTATTATGTGGAACTTTTTTTTATAATTTCCTACCACTAGGCGTTTCATAAAAATATGTTGTTATCAAATAGAATATCCGTAAATATATGATATGTATAACCATAGTTATTAGAATCCCGATTCTGATCTACGATTCTACGATCTTATGATCTAAAAATAGGCGACCGATCCGGATCATAGGTAGGATTTTAATGTAGTAGAATCTTACGATCCTACTTAGCTCAAGAATTTAAAAATAGTAGGATTATAACATGATTCTACGACCCTATGATCCAACGATTCAATCCTACAAGGATAGTTTAAATTGTAAAATATTTTCATATAATTCAGATTTCAATTATATATAAATATATATATTTAAAATAATTATATCAATACCTTTATAAAATTTAAGTTTTTTTTTATTTACAATTTAAAATAATTATTAAAAAGTCAGGCCCAACTATAGGCAGGAGCTGCCTGAGCAACTGCTCAGGGCCTCCATATTTGAGGGGCCTCACTTACTTCCGCTGTTCTCCATTGCTCCAAAGCTCCCTATTTCTTCATCTTGCTTCTTTCCCAAATCACCAAACCACCAAGTACATACTTGGATTCTTTCATTATCAAGTTCTTTAGTTTTTCTTCGGTTAATCAACAATATCATTAAGTTATGACCTCTATCCATTCTTAATCAATTGGTTTGAATTTGGGTTGACAAACAATTAATTTATTCTTAATCAAGCTACCAATAGAAAGAAGTCAAAAATTAAAGGCACAGAGAAGAGGAGCCATGAGAATAGAGAAATTTTAGTAATTAATGCTAGTTACCTATTGATTTGTTTTTCTAAAATTCGAGATAGTAAAAGAGTAGAAGAGAAACAATATCGGTTCTTTGCAACTGTTAAGTTATGATTAATAATTGTTGATTTGATGTAGTTTTAAAGTTTAATGATTTTTTACTATTCTATTTAATAATTTTGTAATTTTCAGTATTTTAAAAATTTTCAATTTTTAGAGGCTTTTATTTTATTTTTGCTCAAGGCCTCTAAAATGTCGAAGACAGCCCTGTTAAAAGTATTTTTTTCAAAACTTAATAAGTAAAGTCAAATAAATTTTTACTTGCATCTTAAAACTGGAAAAAAGAACAAATATAATTGATAATCAATAATCCAAAGCACATTAATGCATATTTGTAGGATTACAGAATCCTACAATTCGAATCTACCGATTTCGATCCTACACCCTCAACGATTTTAGGTGAAATCTCGATCCTAATAGTCTTGAGTACTACACAACCCATATCCTAATTCAATATATCCATATCACAAAAGACCAAATTTTGGTCAATTTCAAATCAAAAAATGTAAAACAAAATTAACAATTAGAGGATATTATAAATAATAACGGGTTATAGAAAAAAGAGAGAACAAACCTATTAAACACTGCTATAATAACGCATATAGTCAAAGTTTTCAAGGCCAAAGTAACGTTCAATAAGATTTCATTTTGTGGCATGCGTTTTGTTTTCTAAAATCCTCAACTAAACCCTCCTTTCTTTTTAATTTAAATTCAAATTGTATTTATACTTCATCTAATTCTTTACCCCTCACAATCAATTGAACTATTTTTTAAAGTGCAAAATATTCCTACACCTAAAAACTATTTATGTCATATCCCTAGTTTCTTGATTTGATGGGTTTTGCTAGTTTGTTTGATCATTGATCTGAAAATTGAAGTATTATCAGTCTGAAAGCAATTTGGAGGTACCCAACTTATTGGTTTTGTAAAATTCAATTTAGAGAAAATTGATCAAGGTGATATTGACATGATACTGACCCAAGCCCAATTTTAGCCCACTAGCTATTCAATATAATCTGACTCAAAACCTAAAAGTGACCGGACCCGATATCGATCTGACTCACAATTGACCTGCCTAATATCGTTCTGACTCACAATTGACCCAACCCGATATCGATCTGACTCACAAGATCCAATATCAACTTTAATCAAAAATAAGATTTATCAGATGGATTAAATTTAGTTTAGCTAAATGTAAGTTGAATCAACTGAATCAAGGTTATCTTGGATGAATTAAATTTAGTTTAGCTATGAATAAGTTTGATTCAGTGAAATAAGGATTAATTCCACGAAAATTAAGTATAATTCAACTAAATTAAATTTATGTTAGCTAAGTGAGTTTGATTCAGCTAAAATTAGTTTAATTCCACGAAATCAAAATTTGTTTAGCTAAAACTAAGTTTAATTCACTTGAATTAAACATTGTTTAGATAAACATAAGTTTGATTAAATTGAATACAATTTAGTTTAGCTACAAGTAAGTTTGTTTCAAATAGATGAAACTAAATTTAGCTAAAATTCAGTATTATTCAGTAAAATTAATTTAATTTTGATAAAAATATGTTTGATTTGCTTAATAAAGTTGAGTTTTGCTAAAAAAGTTTATTTTAGCTGAACTAAGTTTTGTTTAGCTAAAAGTAGGTTTAATGCAACTACATCAAGTTTAGTTTATCAAAATATAAGTTTAATTCAGCTGAATCAAATTTAATTTAGCAAAAATAAGTTTGATTCATCTATATCCAGTTTTGTTTACAAAATATAAGTTCTATTCAGCTAAATAAAGTTTCATCTAGCTAAAAATAAGTGTAATTCAACTGAATCAAGTTTACTTTAGCTAAGGAATAGTTAATTTAGCAAAAAGTAAATTTGATTTAGTTAAAGGAAGTTTAATTTAGTAAAAAATATGTTTGATTTAGCTGTATCATGTTTAGTTCAATTAAAAGTAGGAAAATTTAATTTTTAAGGTACGAACTTTAGTTTATTTGCTTTTAAAGGTTTAAACTTTCGTTTATTTTTTAAAGGCTCGAATTTTAAGGTGCCTCCGCTTTTAAAGGTTCGATTTACCTTTTACTGGTTGAAATGGTATTTTTCATCCTTTTTTTCCCTTCTTTCTTCTTCCACCTTGTACCGGTGATCCCCTCCTTCTTTCTTCACCATTTTTCAATTCCTAAACTCTCTATTTCTTCACCATTTTTATTTTCTTCATCATTTATTTTCTAAAATATTAATAGTTTGCCATCTTTCTTCAATTGGGTATTTGTTTGTCATCTTTCTACAATTGAGTATTTGTTAATTTTGAAGATTTTGAAGATTGCTCTTTTATGTAGTTTTTTTTTTACCTTGGTCTGTTTATCATCCTTCTTTTCTTTCCTTTCCTCTCTTTTATAACTTCAATTGGGTATTTGTTTGTCATCTTTCTTTCCTTTCTTTTTCTTCTCTTTTATAACTTCAAGATTTTTCTTATGTTCTCCCATCTTTTTCCCAGGTTTGCTCAATTTCGGTTCCAATTCTTTGATTTTGATTAATCTTGAGATTCAAAAGGTCTATTTCTCAGAATAGTTGCTGCTTGCTACTGTTACTAATTGTTTATTCATCCTGTTTTGTGGGTATTGATGCCATTTCAAGTTTTTGAAGAATTCGTTTTAAAAATTTATAATTTGTTATTTATTGGGTTGTTTTTAAGATCATCAAACAAGAAAACATCATCCTTATGGTAAAGATGCCATTGCTGAGGGATGAAGAAGACTTGGATGAGTAGAAAAATCAGATGAAGAAAACAAAGGGAAGAAGAAGGTAACCTCATATTCTAGGTTACCAAAACAGGAGGAGCCCTTAAAAGCGGAGGCACCCCAAAGTTCAAGCCTTTAAAAAATAAATGAAAGTTTAAACCTTTAAAAGCAAATGAGCTAAAGTTCGTACCTTTAAAATCAAATTTTCCTTAAAAATAAGTTTTTTTAAGTTGAATTAGATATTATATAGCTAAAAATAAGTTTGATTCAGCTGAATTGTGTATTATTTAGCTAAAAATAAGTTTGATTCGGTTGAACAAGATTTAGTTTAAATAGATATAAGCTTAAGTCAGCTAAATTAAGTTTAGGTTTGCTAAAAATAAATTTGATCAGTTGAATAAAGTTTAGTTATGCTAAAAGAAGTTTGAATTAGCTCAATCAGTTTTATTGAGCTCAAAATAAGTTAGTTTGATTGAATCAAGTTTAGATTAGCCAAAGTATCTTTGATTCCGCTGAATTAAGTTAATGATTCCAAAATATTAATTTTAATTTTGCTTGATCAAGTTTTGTTTAGCTAAAAATAATTTTAATTGAATTGAATCAAGTTTATGTTAGCTAAAAATAACTTTAATTCAACTCAATCTAGTTTAATTTGGGTAAAAATAAGTTTAATATAGTTGAATCAAGTTTATGTTATAAAGTAAAATGTCTGATTTAGTTGAATGAAGTTTATTTATGTAAAAATACGTTTGAATAACATGAATCATACTTAATTTAACTAAAAAAAAAATTTAATTCAGCTGAATTATGTTTAGTATAGCTAAATGATTCAGCTGAATCAAGTTTGGTCTTGTTGAAATTAAGTTTAATTTAACTTAATCAATTTTAGTTAAGCTATAAATAAGTTTGATTCAGCAAAATCATGTTTAAATTAGTTAAATAAAAGTGTGATTCAACTGAATAAAATTTAGTTTAGATAAAAATAGATTAATTCAGCTGAATTACATTTATTTTAGTTAAAAATAAATTTGATTCAACTGAATAAAGTTTAGTTTAGTAAAAATTAAGTTTGATTTAGTTAAATTTAGTTTTTAATGCTAAAATTAAGTTTGTTTAAGCTGGATGAAAATTTGTTTAGCTAAAATAATTTTGATTCAACTAAATTAAGTTTAGATTAGCTAAGATTAGTTTAATTTAACTAATTAATTTTTGTTAGCTAAAGATAAATATAGTTCAGTTTAATTTACTCAATGTTAGCTAAAAATAAGATTGATTCAACTTTACTAGATTTTGTTTACCTAAAAGTAAGTTTGATTCAAATGAATTAATTTTTTTAGCTAAAACTATATGTTTGATCAAGCGAAATATAGTTTAACTAGTTTAGAAGTCCGTACAATGCACGGAGATTAGAACAAAGACATATATAAATAAGAATTTTAAAGAATATTGCAAGAAAAAAAATACTCTTTTGTTTGATAAAAGTATGTAAATACTACATGATTTGATAAAATAATTACTTTAGATAATAATATAACTTACTTACTAAAATATTGAATTTAATTTAGCTCTTATGTTTTAATAAAAAATATTTTTGATAGTCTTCTAAAATTCAATTTTATAAAATCAATTAACTATTTATGAATGAATTGAGCTTATTTTCGAGCTAATTCAAACTAATTTATTTGATTTAAATTTTAACCTAATTTAAACAACATTTAATAATTAAAATAAATATATTTTTTAAAAATAATATTTTAGTTAAGTATAAAATGTTCTTTTGAGACAATTAATCTCTTAAAGATTCTTATTTTGGTATAAAGAATTAACGTAATGAAATATTTTAAACACTTATCTTACTTAGTTTTAAATTTTTTAGAAAATTCCACCCAATCATTTATATTTTACGAAATATATATGTTGTGGTAATATTTAAATTTATTTATTTAATTATTTGTTATTGTGAAACTACCTAAATACCATTTGACTTTCCGTTGACCTTAACTCTTAGTCAAGGGGCTTTTATGACATTTCATTTAGTTTGCTTAACCATCAAGTAAATAACTTTCTTAACCCTAAAATAACTACCCACTATTAACTACTCTACCACTACCATCCATCATACCCACGATGTCCTACTTTCTCTTGAGATAACTTCCTATCTACCATTATAAATAGAGATTGCTAGCATCATTTGCCTCATAAGTTAAAAGATATCATACCGAAACTCTGCCTAAATCTCTGCTCATTATCATCTTACTAAAATCTAATCAACCAACACCCTGATATATATACAATCTTGCATTCAATCTATTATCATTCATTCATTGATCTCTCGTCTCCTATCTGACTTGAGCATCGGAGGGGTTTTCCGGGAGATCACCCCCGGGCAAGGCTAACGTGTTGTGTCACAGGACTTCAGGTCACTTCTGTGGAAGAATCACATATCACTTCTAGTTCGTTGACCGTTGACTTTGATAATGCTTCCAATTCAGGTATTTCAAGTGTCTCTCGCACTTTCTCGTTTCCACACCGAAACAATATACATTTGGGAAGGCTATAAAAAGTTGCTATTTGCTAATTTTCATCTCTTTTTATTAGTATTTATGATTATGATGATAATTTAAATCAATGTATTTTTCAAAAATTATTTCTTAATAACGTATAAAATAAACAAATAATCTCTTTAAGGTTTTTATATAGATGTAAAGAATTAATGTAAAAATCATACAATACTATAAGAATGTGGAAAAATTACAAGTGTTATCCTTTGACAATCATACAATACTATAAAAATGTTGGAAAATTACAAGTGTTATCCTTTAAGGAGGAATGACAAATGTAATTATTTTAGTGGATGATAGCTGATTACATGGTAATATTTACCTTATTTAGAATTTGATTATTTATAAAATTAGAGCTAAATTAGGTATAGTATGGAGTATAATTTATTATATCAATTTTATATTATTAAGCTAAAATTTGATAAAGTATATTTAATTGAATGAAAAACTGATATATTCAATAAATGATTTTGAAAAATCAATATTTAACTTTTTCTTTAAAAAAATAATGTATTCGATAAATTTAATCATGATAATGTACACTTGCATTATTCTTTAATGTTATATTTTTATATATTTAATACTTATAAGTTCGTGCATTGCACGAGTTTCTATACTAGTATATTTTAAATGCTTGCCTATAAATTGTCATGCACACAATCAACTATAGTCCTATTAAATTAATACTTCTATATTTGACAAAATTCTAAGAACTCACCATGTGTTATCTTTCTATTCTTTTACTAATATTTATGATTTAGCTAAACAAGCTTATTTTACCTAGTTGAAATTTAGTTAAACTTAAAACAAGGTTGTTTCACCTAAACGAAGTTTATTTTAGCTAAAGATAAGTTTGATTATGCTTACTTAAGTTTTGCTCAGATAATGATAAGTTTGATTCAACTGAATCATGGTTAGTTTAGCTAATAGTAACTTCAATTCAACTGAATTAAATCTATGCTAGCTAAAAATAATATTTATTCAGCTGAATAAAGCGTAGGGGTAGCTAAAAATAATTTTGATTTAACTTTGTTAAGTTTTATATAGCTAAAAATATATTTAATTCAGTTGAATCAAGTTTTATTTAGCTAAGCATAAGTTTGATTAAGTTGAATATAATTTGATTTAGTTAAAAAAAGCTCACAAATTCTTATATGAGACGGTCTCACATTGAAACATGCCTCATACTTAAGTTAAATAGCCCAATAATAGAAATTTTAGCTTATGAGCTTCTTGTTTTGAGGTTGTCTCCCCGTGAGACAGTGTCATACAAGACAGGCTGAAAAAAGTTTGTTTCAGCAAGATGAAATTTAAATTAGCTAAAAATAAGTTTGCTTCATATAAATGAAATTAATTTTAGTTAAAAATAATTTTAATTATGCTTAAGCAAGTTAGTTTAGATAATGATAAGTTTTAATTTAGTTGAATCAAGTTTAGTTTAGCTAATAATAAGTTTAATTCAACTGAATTAAATTCATGTTAGCTGAAAATAAGTTTGATTTAGTTGAATAAAATTTGGTTAGCTAAAAATAAGTTTGTTTCAACTAGATTAAATTTAGTTTAGCAAGAAAAAAAAACTGATTCAACAAATTAAATTGAGTTTAGCGAAAATGAAATTAAATTCGACTTGATAAAGTTTTATATAGCGAAAAGCAAGTTTGGTTCAACTAAATCATGAATATTAGAGTTAGAAATAAGTTTGATTTGGCTAAATTATGTTTAGTTTATCTTAATATAAGTTTGATGGACCCGAATCAAGTTTAGTTTGTTTAAGTTAAAAACTCAAAATATTATATAACAAGCCCGTAGTCAACCCAAACCCTAACTAACGCAAAAGCGAATTTCTATCGACATGAATTCCAAAAATTAATGTAAACACAACTCTAAGGATTATATAACCGACCTGAAGTAAACCAAATCCTAAATGATACGACTCAAAGTTAAGTCCAAATAAAAATTAACCCGGCCTGCAGTCTAATCGAACTCAATTTGACTTGCAGAATAACCGACTTGAACCATAACTTTGTAGTCCGACCCATTATAGACCCAAACTGAAATTCACTTGACCTGAAACCAAATTTGACCCAACCTGAATGACATCATTAGCTTACCCGACTAAATCTAAACTTGACTAAATCTGAACCCAATAAAACCAGACTCAAAACCCGATCAAGTAACTGATTGTAAAACCCAAATTAAGAGAGTGTAGTTAAAGGTCATAATTTTTAAAAGAAAAAATAAACAAATATGCTTATTTTATAGTAATAAAATAATTAAAAATAATTAGTTGATTTGTTTGCTCTTACTAAGAGCAAAAAATTCCCCTTAATGATTTTTTAAAAATATACCTTTTAAGTATATTTCATTTTTAGTAACAGCGAAAAAATCCTCGTAGTAATTTTTTAAAATATACCTTTTTACTATATTTCATTGTTAGTAACAACGGATAACATCTTCTTGTTGACTTTTTAATTAGATTTTAACTTTGTTTTTTCATATTAACAACGAACTAATCTCAAACTATGGACTTGGAGCAAAGATACTTAGTTTTAGGAGAAATTGTAAAAAATAAACCAACTTTTACTCGTTCCACCGAAAAAAAAACCAAATTATTGTTTATTTGTAAATAAATCCATCTATTAGATATAATGGATGAAAATAAACTCAACTATGATTTATTTTTAATTTTTGATGTACAAAAGAAATTTTAAAGATTGTTATAAACAATAGTTCGGTTTATATTTAGCAAATATATCTAAAAATGGGTTTATTCAAAAAAATAATAGGTAATTTAATTTTCAGCGGATAAAAAAAAGATTTGTTAATTATTAATTTTATTTTTAGAAAGAAACTTTTAATTTTTCTGTCAAAAGTTACACGAATATAGAGTAAAAAATGAAGAGTAAACGTAATGGGGTCCCACAAACAAGTCCCACCCTCTCTTTTAGTGGTACTAGTTAATATGTTCCTCACAAAACTTTTATTTAAAAGGTTGCTTTGAATAATATGAGCTAGTTGCTCAAATCAATTGGGTAGTACAGACACAGTAGTACTCCTACTGTATTATTTTACTGCTATCCTTTTAGTAGCTTTTTAAAACTCCTTTGTGGTCGATGAGATAGAATCTCTTTATGTTTTTAAATCTTTGGTTAGATATGCCTTTTCTTCACTTTATTAAAAGAAAACAAAATGTACGTATAATATTACAATTGTGAATTGTATGTATTTGTCAAGTAGGAGTATTATAAGTTCTTTTATATGCACACATCCACCACTGATGTGACTACCAAATCTGATAGTAAGATCGTTTACGCTCTACATCACTTCTACTGGACCAAATTCTTGAAAGGTTAGTATTCTTACTAATCACTCTTTTGTACAGTTTATCCTTTTATCATTTTGGAAAATTTACTTAGAATAATTCAATTTTTTTATAATTTTCTTATAATAATTTCAACTGTTTATTAACCATAAAAAATAATTTTCATTTTATGGGTATTTGCTTAAAATAAACTCGAATTGTTGGATTACTTGCTATTGCAAGATTTTTTTTTAAATAAAATAAATTTAAATGTCAAAAAAATGTAAAAAGAATATTAAATTTTTTTCAAATTTTTTATTATTCTTAATTTTTTGTTTTTCTCTAATTTTATACTCCCTCCTATTCACCTTAAGAGTCTCATTTGACTTTTTACGGATTTTAAGAAGAGTCAAAAGTGGGACCCTAAGGGCAGGAAAGAGGGTGATATTATGAGTTTTTAATATAAGGGAGGAAAATTAGTATGGGTAATGGAGGGTATAATTGAAAATAGGATAAAGCTACTAAGGGTGGCATAAAAGTCAAAAACCCATACCAAAAATAAAAATGGGATAATTAAGACGACTTGACCATAAAAGAAAATGAAACACATAAGCTGAATAGGAGGGAGTATTAATTTTCAGTTTACTTTTTTGCTAAATTACCTACTATAGGAGGTCATCCGGTTACCCGAGTTTACTCTTTACCCTATAAAGTTGAGATTATTCGTATTAATCAATAAGTGAGATTATTGTAGAAAAATCATGAAAATATTGCATTATTTACGGTAATTTTCCTATTATTTATAATTATTCTTTTCTCCAAGAGTTTATATTTCAATCTATTCTTATTAATAATTACTTTTGTTTGAAGTTTATTATCTTGTTTTAATTTATTTATACCCCACAATACTTTTTCTCTCATCATTTATCTATAATTTTTTTTATTTTCTTAATAGGTATATATTTCAAGAACAATATATATTTAATTATTTAAGTAAATTAAATTATTTTTTTATTAATTTGTATTATCTGAATACAAATTTTTTTTAAATAGATGAAGAATTTTTATGGGATTTTTAATAAAAGAAAGATATTTACAGTTTGAAAAAAATGATAATTTTGAAGATGTTTGAAAAAGAAAAAATAGTGTCCTTTTTTATATCTCGTAAAGATATGATCAATGATATTTTTTTTAAAATATATTTACTGAGAAAATTGCTATTAAAAAAAAAGAATAATTTTTACACCCTATCAAAATGCATCGTATGACTCCACACCATTGACCCTTCTTGCGTGCGTGTTATGTTTTTGAAAGAGGGAGTCTCTGACCACGATTTGCAGATAATTTTTTCATGACCAACCTTTTTTGGTCATTAATAAGAAGCCAAAACCAATGTTTGTTCCCACAAACTATAAAGAGAGTAATTATTAACAATGCTCTTAGACAAGCAATCAACCACATTGACTTGTACAAATTAAATATTGTCAAATTAATTATGTTGGAAGTATATAATATATACATCACTCTAGGTCAAATGTAGGGAAATACATCTCTATCCATATTAAGTACAGTATTATCATTAGTTCCATTTAAATCTTTTAGGTCTAACAAAACTCTTTTTAGTACTGATATCTAGAGTTTAACTTTGGTTAAAAGTTGTCCTGATTAGTTTTGCCACTAGCTAAGATACATTAAGCAGTAAATTACTAATTCACATACTTACAATACCCAAAAATAATTTTGTGTTGAAAGGAGACATGCGGATCTAGGATTAAAACACCAGAAGTACCATAACTCAAAGTATTAACGATCCAAAAAAATCGGCCTGAATCAATATTTTGCGGTTTAAAAACATATCACTTCTTGACCACATCATTGTGAGCTTTAGCTAGAACATAATACTTACTATGTCTTTTTACTTACACTCTAACACCTTTTTGTGTATTTTAAGCGTTTGTTCGATCGTTTATATTTAGAGCTATACAAAAATTATAAAAATTTAAAATTATGAAAATATGCGGCTAGACAAATAAAATAAGAATCCACATTACTATAATTTTTCTCTTGTAATAGCTATGGTATATAAAATTTCTCTATGATGGATAAGTATGCCTTTAAAAAAGCTTTGTATCAAAACTAACAACATAATTTATTTGGAAAATTTGTGCTCCTCTAGAGCACAGCTGACACTATTGATGACGTGTATTGAAAAGCTTAAAATAGGCTATATGTTGAAAATAAGAGGAATAATAGATCAAGCACAAGCTATGTGTCCACTATGTAACAAAGACGAAGAAACAACAAATAATGTATTGGTTACCTGCTACAGTTCACTTGGTTGTTGTGGATGGGCGTATTAGATTGGTGAAGAATTGAATGTGCTCAACAAAAAGATTGTAAAAAACATAATTTTGAGTTGGAAAGGTCTTGTAAAAAAAATTCACTTAAAAAAAACTATGGAACTCAACTCTGATATGTGTCATTTGAAGTATTTGGTAGTATGAGAGGAATCTACCAAAGGCCATTTTTAATATATAATTTTTATAATTTTTTATGATGTAAAATTTTTGAGTTGGAAAGGTATGTTAAATTTATCTTGATGTAAAATTTTTTTATATATTTTTTTATAATTAGAAATATTAAAGTTTAAAATTTGCTAAAAAATGTGTGCAAAAGGTAAAGTGGACAAACAAAAAGGAATTGAGGGAATATTTTTTTAATATTGTGGTCTTAAGTGCGGGTGGTATATATATTTTGTCAGTTTTCTGTCTTTTTGTGCAAACTACTACAGGAGTATATGTTAAGGCGATGCAAAATGCAGTTAAAAGACAAGGATGTTGGTGTGTGTTTTGCACAGGAAAAATGAGGAATCATGAAATACATAGAACTTGAATATCAAACAGCAACTAATAATCAAGTCTTCAAAAAGAGCAATTGCCCCCATTAAAACAGCAAGCTGCACGAAAGGAAAACAATTAAAGATAGCAAATGAAAAACAGGTGCAGAAAGACTACGGACGAAAGTGGGCCGATGCGTAGAGACCACTTAAAATAAAAGGAGCAACTAAAATGTCGATTGTAATAGTGTTATAAGATATGCGTTTTGTTAAGCTTAAAATGTCTATAATCTGATGGTTGTAAAGGTGTTAATAGTCTCCTTTTCTGGAAAAAAGTTGAGTACAAATGTATTCATTAAAACTGCGGTTGTATTGCATAGTCCACTCCTATGCGTTTCTCATT
>NC_080058.1:14284012-14379012 GCF_026212465.1 Amaranthus tricolor
ATATATATATATATATATATATATATATATATATATATATATATATATATATATATATATATATATATATATATATATATATATATATATATATATATATATATATATATATATATATGTATATAAACATATATATATATATATATATATATATATATATATATATATATATATATATATATATATATATATACATATATAATATATATATATATATACAAATTACAAACAAATTAGAACTTTTATTCTCCTTGCGATGGCTATGAACTTCTTCTATGATAACCAATTGTTTAAGAGTAGTTTGTAACGATTTGCATCATTCGGAAGCTTCATATATGTAGCAGGCATATGAGAACTTTTCTTTTATATTTCTCCCACAAAGTACTTGGAATATGTTTGTGGAATTCACAAAGAGATACAAACTACAATATTAAATTCTTTGTACATAAAGAATGGAAGAAACAACAATGTATCGTAAATAAATTATGAACTTAGCAAGATGTATAAATAGTTTATAATTCTCTTTTTTACACTTCATGTAGCAAGAGAAGATAATAGAATAGAAATCAAAAAAATATGCAAAGGGACCAAACCTCTCTCTACATCCAATCACCTATATATTTAGAATAAGATATAAGGATACTTTAATACCACTTTAATGATTGAATAACTGATACTAATTAATTAGTTTTAATCATTAATGTCAGTTTCTAATCATAATGATTAAAGAAACCACCAAAACTGTCAAAACTAACCAAAATCGGCCAAAAAGAGATAAAGAAGAAAGCGGCGAGTCACTGCCTTTGTGCAACGACTCCTTGCTTGTGTTCTGTTCATTGAAAATACAGAAAACACTTTCGAGAGACAAAACACGACTCGTTTTTAATAAGCGAGGACTCGTTGCCTAAGTGACAAGTCGCTGCTCTTTAGCGACAAGTTGTGGAAAGTTTCTGCTTGTGTTTTTCTTTTTCCCTTGTTTCATCTTTGCTTTGGATTTAAGTTAGGATACTTATGATTCCTACTATATGTATAGTATATGGTATATATCTAGGACCTCTATATGATCTAAATGTTCAACAACCCTCCCTCATTTAGAGTATATTAGGTTTTGCTTCTCTTTTCATAAAACCAAATTAATATTTCTGTTTTATGCATCAAAGCTAATGTCTCTACGGATTGAATTAACGCCTAATGTAACACACTTCACAAGTGGTGGAGCTATAACTTATATCCATGCGAATTTGAATCATATAACCCATTCAACCACTTGAAGATTAAATACACACAAACCAATAACACAAAGTTATTACTATGACACTATAACGGTCGTGTCCATATCTAGTCAGAAGATATCATAATTGAAGTGCCAATCTTGACTACTTGAAGTGGCCACAATTCAAACTTATATAGGTAGGTTCTCCTTATGTATAAGATATCCTCGTGAATGACTACTTCACAAAGAGCTCTTCAACTCTTAAACTTGAGAACTTTTTATGGATGACTATGTTGTTCATCACGGTCTAAAGCAACCTTTGGGGTCATTAATCCTTGAGCTTTGCCTTTAACTTTCGGTTGGCATAATCCGCTAGTAATTGACGCTTGTTCAATTGCATACCTACTCATGGCCTTTCTGAAAAAATTTCCCAAATTAAACTTAGTGTTCACATGATCAAGAGTTATGACCCCTTAGTGATACGTCCTTGTGCTAGGTTGTGCCTAAAAGAAATATGACGAGACTTACCATTATACACTTGACTATAAGAACTACCCAAATTCGTTGTGCAATCGCCATAGGTGTTATCGGCTTTAGCAACAAAGGTATCTCAAATATGAGATTCCTTAACCATTCCACTTCATTTGCAGTTGAAGTAATAACAATGGTATTGGCTATACATGTTTGTTTCTTTCAGAATCATGATATGGCTCCTTCCCCATAAACAAACATCCTACCACTTGTTGAAGAGTTATCCTCATCATTAGTGGTTGAACTACCATCTGAATACAATTCCAAAATTAGAGGTTCACCACTATAAGATTTACCATATTCCATTGCACCTTTCAAGTATCTTAATACTCTCCTTATTCCATCCAATGATAAGGATGCGGGTTGCTCTTTAACTGAACAACCGCAAATGTTATGTCCGATCTTGCACACATCATAGCATACATCAAAGATCCGATGACCTTTGAATACTCAAATTATGAAATTGGTTGTCTAGTATGTTTAGAAATTTCATTACCGGTTCCATGGGAATAGAGTTTGAAGTCTTGTCTAGCATACTAAAACTTTTAAGAACTTTCTCAATGTAATGAGATTGACTTAGTTTAATGTGACCATCATCTCTTATGATCCTAATGCCTATGTGGCCAACATCTCTTATTATAACACCCCGACCCAATGGACCGTCGGTGACTACTCATGAAGACTGTAAACTGGCCCCATAGACCAACACAAGTCTTTCTAGCGCACTTTGGCGTCACTCGTGCGCACCCAGTAAAACTTCCCAAGAGGTCACCCATCGTAAAATTACTCCCAACAAGCACGCTTAACTGTGGAGTTCTTAGCAAATGGGCTCCCATGAAAATAAGTTGCACCTTGTTGATTTTAGTAGTCTATTAATCCATATTAAAGCTAAATTCGAGGTATAACACTTATGATCCTAATGCCTAAGATCACATTGGCCTCCATCCATTTATTTGATTTTAAATAGTAGAATGTAGATAAAGCTACCTACAACCTAATGGTGGTTATCCTTGCAACGAGTGCATATTATCAAAATGATCGATGGCTGATAGAGCTTTACTTTTATTTTATTCTATTATTTTTATTTCCTTTTTATTATAGTTTTTATTAGCTAAATATTACTAACTTCTACTAAATATTATTATTAATATTATTATTAGTACAATTAATTATTATTATTATTATTGTTATAATAATAATAATAATAATAATAATAATAATAATAATAATAATAATAATAATAATAATAATAATATTATTATTATTATTATTATTATTATTATTATTATTATTATTATTATTATTATATTATTATTATTATTATTATTATTATTATTATTATTATTATTATTATTATTATTATTAGTTTAATTAATTAATTATTATTATCATCATTATTGTTATTATTATTATTATTATTATTATTATTATTATTATTATTATTATTATTATTATTATTATTATTATTATTATTATTATTGTTATTATTATTATTATTATTATTACAATTATTAGTTTTATTATTATTATTATTAGTATTAAAATCAACAAAGAGGGAAAGAATTGAAGCTGAAAACACATCAGCAACATGTCGTGGCTCGCGAGTTTAGTCGCGGTCCGCGACCTGAGCGCCCCAACTTTTTCAAAATATTGCCGCCTTCACAATTCACTTTTGAAGATGATTGGAAGCAAAAGGCAACAAAGTTGGCGAAGAAGATGGCTCGAATCAGAGCAATGATGCTTCTCTTCTCCTCTTAAGTAAGTAAACTTTTGTAAATTAGTTTAAAGGGGGGATGAATTGTAATAGTTGGTAGAGAGTTTTTGGGGAGAATTAGAAAAAACTTTTGCTGAAATTGTATTAGAGTTGTAATTTAGGAAAATCTTTAAACTCATTCTTCCTCATACTTTTGTTAAAAATGGCCATTGTTGGCTAAGGATCTCATCTTGAAAAAAGTTATTATCCTCTTTTGCCATTAAATTGTAAGTTTTTCCCTTTATTAATACAATCATCTTTGATAATCTCTTTACTCCTGAATATGAATTGAATTGGTTTGATTGGAATGCTTAGTTGCAAATAGGTTCTCTAATTACTTATTCACATGCTATTGAATTAGATTGCTTTGTCTAATTTGAATGTGGTAGCAACTTGAATAATTTATAAAACTTACTTTAGTTTATAAGTTGTTTAAGAAGGATTACCATTTTGGTTAATTGTAATCTTGCTTTAGTTTACATTTCTACAAGTTTATTTACTTGTTATGATCAATATTTGATGCTTTTCATTTATGCATTTATAATCAAGATAAGGATGCTTTTCATTTCAATAGACTAGTTGGTTATGTTGATTTGGGAAGATTGAAAATTAATGTGTGAATTTGAAATACTAACAAGTACTCAAGAATTGTTTTTATTAGTTTACAACCACATAATATTTATTAGTTGTTTTTAATCAATTTAAACAAGTTTCCTAATCACTATACTCTACCCCCCTTATATTAGAGTTTGTATCTAAGAAGATACACCTAAATCAATTGAAGGTCCTATTTTTCCTGTGGTTCGAACCTCTACTTACTATTATATTACTTAGTTGTATTATATTTAGGAGTAGTTGTAAATTACTTTGGCAAGCATAACGACTGTAAAATTGCTTTGTCAAATTTGGCGCTGTTGCTGGGGAAGGAAAGGCACACCCCTTTTTGATTTTGGTATATCTTTTGATTGTACTATATTCTTTGTTAATGGTAAATTCCCGTGCTACTAACAAGGATATTTTGCAGTATGATCCTGAAATAGATAGGACACTTTTTAAGATAAGGAAAGAAATTCGTGAGTGTTTTAAGGAACTCCCTTTTTAGGTAGCTGAATCATTGGCTAGAGAAAGATCATTGCGAGAATTGAAAGCCCCTAATATAGAACATCAACCTTTGTGCATCACATATCCTGCACAAGGGGAGGGTTCTACTTTTGAGATTAAATCAGGGCTTATCCATGTGTTGCCTATCTATCATGGTTCCAATGGTGAAGATCCAAACAAGTTCTTATCTGAATTCCATGTGGTTTGTAGTAGTATGAAGCCAACGACAGCTTCCGATGATGTTTTTAAACTTAGGGCATTTCCTAAGATTGGTTGTACTACTTACCACCGGGTTGTATCACTACTTGGACAGATATAAAAAGACGCTTTTTGAAAAAATATTTCCCAGCTTTCGAAGCATCAAATTTGAAGAAGGAAATTAGCAACATAGAGAAATGGTCAGATGAGTCTTTTTATGAGTATTGGGAGAGATTCAAGAGATTGTGTGCATGTTGTCCTTACCATGGTTATTCTGATGATGATCTCAATTTTTACTTTTATAATGGTCTTGTTCTCTGAGTTCTTTTCTCTTCTTGTCAGGAAATCTTACAATAACCCTAGAAACCCAAACCTTAAGATAGCTTAAGTTTGGCTTTCTTTTGTACCAAAACTCATAAGGTGTTGTTTTATTGGTTTTTAGTGGAACCCGATTTAGAATGTGACAAGCCGTCAACATTGCTTCACCCTAAAATCCATCACTCAAGATTGAGTAGGATAATATAGAATTAACCATCTCTTATAGAGTACAGTTTTTCTTTTCCATCACACCATTTGATTGCAATGCGTATCTGCAGTGGTCTCATGTATAATGCCAATTGATTGAAAATAAGAGGGAACATAGCATTTTCCTCCTTTATCCATTCTAAGTTTCTTTAATTTACTATCAACTTGAAATTCAACTTCATATTGTGAACTTAAAGAAACTAAAATCCTCATCTTTTATATGTAAAAGGTCTATATAACAAAACTTGGAATAATCATCAGTAAGAGTAATAACTTAATTTTTTTATTGCCTAATGATGGTGTACTATGAAAGTCATAAAGATCACTATGCACTACACCCAAATTTTAGATTTTCTTTCAACACTTTTGAAGGATGTTCTGGTGATCTTATTAAGCATGAAAGTCACACAATTTTGAGATTGTTGTATAATGGATTTAAATCATGCTTGGATATAAATGAAACTTTATTGAAATTAACATGCCCCAATCTTAAATGCTAAAGATAATGTAAATCATGAGATGCACTGCATGAAACTTCAACATTACAAACATTGTTCTTAGGATTACATAACCAAGATAACAAACAAATTACATAACAAGTATCCACGACCTATAAATAAGTTATTTTTGGAGATAATACATCTATCCAATTTGAACACAAGCCTATAACCCAATTGATTCAACAATGAACCCGAGACAATGTTCTTATTCATGTCGGGTACATAATAGACATCTCTTAGCACTAAGAGAAGTTCCACTTGTCCTTTTCCATGGACCTTGATCGATGATTTTTTTCCCATGTCTACTCCCCATCAAACAACTTGTGCAAGGTGTTGAACAATTGTTTTGATTTGCATACATGTCTCGTAGCCTTGGAATCGATCTATTAAGATAAAGGATCATTCTGCAGAGCATTAGAGTTAGTATTTATTGAAGAAAAATCCAAAAGATAATTTTTATTCAACATTGCATGATCACCTTTAGTAGGAGAGTCCATGCTTGTGGAAGCTTGACCTGTTGCCTTTTTTTTTTTTACTTGTTCTTGAAAGCATAGAAATTCTTTTTCACAGTGTTAGGGTTTCCACACACTCAACATTCATTGTCAATGACCTTAGTGGTAGTGTTGAACTTCCCCTTGAAGGATGATTTCTTTATCTTTTCTCTAGTAGATAATGACCTTTCCTCATCCTCAATCATATTAATGGTTTCAACATTATGGTTATCATCCTTTTGGCTTTCATGAGCCATTATGCTAGACTTCACAACAATATGTTGTCCAAGATTAGAGAGAGTAATCTTTTCTTTCTTATGCTTTAAAACATGTCTAACATCCCTCCAAAAAGGAGGAAACCTATCTATAATTATTCACACTATAAAGATTTCATCCATTTTCATGTCATGAATTTTCATATTATCATACATCCTTTGTAACTCATGGAATTCATCTATAATAAGGCGACTGTCACCATCTTATATGGATTGAAATTGCTAACTATATGATTTTTTAGAACTAGCATCCTTGGCCAAATACTTGTCTTCTTAACTATCCCACAAAACCTTAGTGGATTCATGTTCATAAATATAAAAGAGTTTATTTTTCAAGGGTTAATTACACAAGTTAACTTTTTTCTACACTTCAATCTCTTATACACCCACTACTTACATTCCAACTCTGACAAGTTTACTTCTACATTCTAACTCTTACACATACACTTACATACTCCAAATCATATACACAAGTTAACCTTCTTTCATACTCCTAACACTCTTTTTTCGTATAACTTATGAATTAGAAGTTGCCAAAACCTATTATGAATACCCCCTTAGCCATGAGATCACTTACACCACCATCATCAAATCTTTCTAACATTCTTTCTTATATTTTCACTTCATTAAAATCTTACTACCTTAATACCTTTATTATTAATTGATGAAATTCAAGAAGATGGAACTTAGAACACTCTTTATGTAGCTTAAATTATCATCATTTTAGGGTGATTACTTTGGGTACTTAGAGAATCATTATTTTTAGAATTGGGTTTTTATTTTGGGAGCTTGAAAGTACTAGCATTTGGAGATTTCGAGCTTGAACTATTTATTTTAGAGCACTCCTTGGAGGATCTTATTTTCTTATTTTTCTCAATTAGTACTTAGTACTAATCCTTGGTGGAAGTACGATATAACTTCTTTCCCTACTCTTTATATGGAATTTTTACATTATATTTACTTTATAATATACAAAGTATGAAATATGTTAAGTATGTTTAAGTAGGAAGTTAGTTAATGAAATTATGATTGAAATTATATTAAGTATGTTTATGCTAAAAGTATTTTTAGTATGTTAATTTAGTAATCTTTGAACAAGTTTAGGGAGTTGGATGAAAAACAATATTTTAGTGATATTAAGTATAATTTATGTTATAAACTAGTGCTCGTGTGTTTATAAGTTATGTGTTACATTAGGAATATTATTAATATTTAAGAATTTTTATGTTAGAATTTTTATTAATATGTTTATGTTCGTCTTCAAATTAGTTTATAAGGTAGTAAGTTATTATATGAACATACTTTTATTAAGTATGGTTATAGTAAGAATATTATTATTATACTTTATTTTAATATTAAAGTTTATCCTTAAAGTTATAGTAAATTTTCATTTTTTATTGGTTATTTAATTATTTGAATCTAGGAGTTACTATAATAAATTAAATTAAGTTTTTTTACGTGAAAAAGGCCTCAAAATACTCATATGTCATTCGACCACCATCATATTAAAAAGAAAAAGAGTTTGATTTACTATTTTAAATTATTACAAGCTATTTTTAATGTATTATGATTACCGAATTGTATAAGTGGCGGTAATGTACTTCTGTCTGGATTGAGAATGGTATCTTAATAACTTATAAGTATGGAACAGTAAAAAATATAGTAAAAGTATACAGTGGTATAAGTTTGTACTTAAATTATTATTTTGTAAATGTAGCATATTATTTCTGTATTTTGAGCTGGATAGGAAATTATGCTTGACGTTAAGCGCTGACCAATTCAATTGGCTGTCATCCGTATGATGGATTGTAACATTTTGCAGGATTTAGTTTCAGGTTTTGATTTAGGCCACACTAAAATTTATTTATGCTATCTAGGATTTAGCTGTATTTTTGTTTACTCACTTGATGTTTGATGATTTTGATGTATTTAATTTTAATTTTAATGTATTTTTGGAACAACTGATATGTATTTCATTTTTTTTTCAATTTTAATGTAATATTTATCATTTGCTATAAATAGTTTTTAGTTTTTAGATCGGTATTTTGAGACTTCTGCTTGATTATTGTAAACATTATCATTAATGTTAATTACGTATCGAGACTGTCGCTCCTGCTACATCCGCTATCTTATACTTAGTTAATGAATATGTTTTATGTAATTTTTAATGATTCGAATATTTTATTTATTGTTAATTTGTAGAACAATGTGTTATTATTAATTTATATTATGTATATTTGATCTATTTTTTGCATTTGATTTTTTAATATTTATTTATTGCTTAATAATTGTATTAATTTTAAGAAATATAATATTTTATATTTAATATAAAGAGAAAACCAAATGGAACTTATATTAGTTTGACAAAAATAATATATATTATATTTTGGACTAAATATCCGATTGAAAAGGTTAGTTGGAGAGTCCATATATACAATATGATCCATTGCCTTATCTCTAATTTCTGACTATTTTTTCATAGGAAAAAAAATATTTTTAATAGTTGAATTCAGTAAAAGTCAGAAATTTAGGTTTTCAACTGTTTTCCTACTAAAGGAAAGTTGGAAATTTTTGATTAAAATTTTGTAGGAAAACAATCGAAGATTTTTGATTGAAATTTTGTAGGAAAACAATCGGTATTCCGACTTAGTTCTTGCTAGAAAAATTAGTCAAAATTTCGATTAAAACGCCAACTAAAATAATGTTAGTCGTATTTCTGACTAAAAAAAATAACTGCTACATTTAATTTGACTAATCGAATAGTCGGTATATATAGATAACGATTGAATTAAGACTGTTTCTTTTAGTTGGAAATCCATTTTTTGTATTATTGAAAATAAAATCAGTTTATATAGTGTAAAATTCTTTAAATCAATAAAATCTATTAGAATATGTAAAATTCAGTTTAGTAATGTAAAATTCAGTTAAAACTAGAAAAATATTTTTAATCAATTTGGATTAGTAAAGTAAAATTCAGTAATCAGGTGAAATAAATAAGACCTTAATGTCCTATCATTTCCTGTTTATGCTGTTATTATAACTTATATTAAGTAAGGGTCCATAGATGATGATGCAATTGTATTTGTACCCCACTATTATTAAAAATAAAGGAAAAATTTAGCAAAACAGAGAAATGTTTAGAGTTAATATAATCAAAGTCAATTATTATAAAACAAGATAAAGGATCATCCTAACTCGGTGGCAATGACTTTGTATAAGTTTTAGTGGCAAATTATCGTTGCTAAAAAAGTAAGATAAAGAAGCAAATGCAAAAAGAAGATTTTAAAGTTGTTTCTCATCTAAAATAGGATGTCCTATGGAGAAAATTTTTCCAAATTGTTCGGGTGGAAAACGTAATTTTTATTTATTTATTTATTATTATTATTATTATTATTATTATTATTATTATTATTATTTAATTTACGAGCAAGCCTTGTAAGAAACTACCTTACCATGAGACCTATATTCCTTATAATTTATTACAATACGTGATTAGTAATTGATCAATTTAAGATCATAATTAATAACTTTAAAAATTAAAATTGATTTCTTTTAACAATATAATAATTGATGCATATATGGTTATAAAGTTGTAAGTAGAAATTAATAACTTTAATATCAGAATTGATTAATTTTAAGTTAAAATTAAAATTATTTATTTTAATTGATTCATTTAATATTAAGTTTAAGTTGAAATTGATCATTTCAATATTAGAATTAATACTCTTAAATAAATGTTTTAATTTAGAACAACCTTTTAATATCGTCTCATAGTAATACGATCTTTAGTGTCTTTTTTCGTTAATTTAAATTAATATTTTATATTCCTACTCGAAAGTTTTGAAAACCCCAACACCCCGGCTCCTAGCCTATCACTCGCAAAAGAAAAAAATAAATGTTCCTCGAACAAAAAGCATTAAAGAAAGAAAATATAAAAACAATGGTGGAAACCCTGCATGGCTTCGGTCCATTGGAACCGTATAAAGCTTACACGAGGATCCCATTTGCTTTGCATTCATATGCTCTCTTCTTTTGCTTTCTTTTCCTCACTCTTTCTTTCTGCCACCCAGATTCTCATCTCCCATTTTTTTCTCTCTCTTCTTTATTCGCTTCTTAACTTAGTGATTTTTTCTAATTAAACTTTTTCTTATCAAAGTTTTCATTCAATTTCTAATAGTTTTTGAGTTTGACTTATCGGGTAAGATCAATTTTTTTCTAAGCTTGCTTCTCTTTGTGGCATTGTTGATTTTATACATTTTTTTAAAATTATTTTTTGCATTAATTTTGAGTTCATTTGGTAATTTCAGTTTTAAGTCTCAATATTTGTTTACAGGGGTTATAGTTATGTATTTCCTGTGATGGAAATTTGTTGCTTCTGATAGGGTGAAAACCGATGATTCTTTCAATATTTCTTTAATGATTAATCTACTGTTATTTGTTTTATTATTGATTATTTGATCATATTTCCATGAAACCGATATAATTGTTATCATTTTCTGTTTGTTTTAGTTTTTGGGAGGAATTCATTGGCGGGAAATTAATTTTTTTGTGATCGGACTAGTGGGAATTCAAGAATCTGTAATGGGTTTCAAGGATTTTGCATGTATTGTTTTCATTAATTCTTTGAAATAATTGATTATTTACTAAATTTCTTCTAGTACTATTTGATGGTGTAATGAATTAGAATATTCTAGAAAAAGCTTTTTTTAAACATTTATGTTCCTGGGTTGATATGTTTGTGTTGTTTATGGATTACAGTGAGATTGACATATGCCTGGAAACAAGTATAATGAAAATTCAAATATCTTAACAAGTAGAGTGTCAAGGCTTCTACAAGATAGACAAAGAAGAGCAAGCAGGGCTTCAAGTAACAATAATGAAGCAGAAAATAACAGAAGCCTGGAGGGTGAAGAGGATGACTTTTCCAGGGTGGATAGTTACTTGGAAGGTGCTGCGGCTGCTGAAGTATTGCCTACCCAGAGACTGCTGGTGGTTGCTAATCGTTTACCAGTTTCAGCTGTTAGGAAAGGTGAAGATTCCTGGTCTTTGGAAATTAGTGCTGGAGGTCTTGTCAGTGCTCTTTTAGGTAAAACCCAATACTTGCATTTTATTTATCATATTAGGTTCTTAATTTATGTGCTTGGAACTTGTTTGCTGCAAAAGTACCCAATAATTTTTAGGCCTCGTTTATTTTACAATTTCTTGAAATTTTGGGGTCTAAAAGCAATAGTTAGTGAATCAAATTAAAGCAAAAATAATGTAAACTAGAATCAACTAGAATTTGAAGTCTGGGGACCTTGTACGATCGAACATGCAGCTCTACATGATTCTTTGAGTACATGTTATAGTGTTAAAATTCATCGCGATAACAAAACGGTGATGCGGTAACGTGAGTGATAATCGTAACGCTTAAATATAGGTCGAACTCATAAGATATCCTTTGAGATGGCCAAAAATGCAATTTTTTTAATACATTTACACCGTGGAAAATATCGGTTCGTTCATTTTGAAAACCTTTACGACGCGGCCGACGCGATGCAATGCGGCCTTGTATTTATACTATGGCGCATGTTGTTAAGTCATTACATGTAAGTCATCAAATGTAAAATATTAAAGTAATGAGTTGCCTTTTGTTTTCCCCCAAAAGGTGTAAAGGAATTTGAAGCAAGGTGGATTGGATGGGCTGGTGTTAATGTTCCTGATGAAGTTGGACAAAAAGCTCTCAAAAAGGCTCTTGCAGAGAAGGTTTGTTACTTGGAATCATTTGATGAGGAAATAGTGCATCATCAGTGTTATTTGAGTGTTAAAGTTGTAGTCATGTGATTGCAGAGGTGCATACCTGTTTTCCTTGATGAGGAGATAGTGCATCAGTATTATAATGGTTACTGCAACAACATATTGTGGCCTCTTTTTCATTATCTTGGTCTACCTCAAGAGGATAGACTTGCTACTACTAGAAGTTTTCAATCTCAGTTTTCTGCTTACAAGAAGGCGAATCAGATGTTTGCTGATGTTGTAAATATGCACTATGAAGAGGGTGATGTCGTTTGGTGTCATGATTATCATCTCATGTTCCTTCCCGAGTGTCTTAAAAAGCATAACAGCAAGATGAAAGTTGGCTGGTTTCTCCACACCCCCTTTCCCTCTTCTGAAATCCATAGAACCTTGCCATCTCGTTCTGAACTCCTCCGTGCAGTGCTTGCTGCTGATTTGGTTGGGTTAGTTAGTCTTCATTTATACTATCACCCTTTACTGCGTATGTTATATTTTTTTCCTCTCGCACAATTAGTTGTTGTTTGGTTTACATTACATAACAAGAGTGAGATTGATTTTAGTCATATAGCTTCAAATATTTCACAATGGAACCTTCCTTGGGTTGTTTGACTTTTGTCCTTGATTCTATATTGTTCCTTACTAAGATAGCATTAGGAAGATAGTATTCTATAATAGATCAGCCGGACCTGTTACCGAACAGATAGTTTGGACAATTCGAGTCTGCCCAATGACTCCTAAAAATTATTACAAGGTTGGCTCTATATATAGCCTAAGCCCCCCAAAGACAACTAAAAGATAACAACTATTCTAATTACAAAGTACAAAGACTAATTAATTTGAAATGTCGATAATGCCCTTAGACCTTTTGACCCGAGTCATGACATATTCTCACCGCCTTCTGGCATTGACACAATTTAAAATTCAATGTGTTTCCATCTATTGACAATTTGTTCATGAGTGCTATTATGGTAATTAAATCTTAGAGGACACTTTCAAATACGTTTATCAACCTACATGCCCTTCTATCTAATATTGACCAAAAAAGTAGGCTTCTACTGTGTCCTCTTTGATGAAATAGTTGTGGACGCCCAAGCAGAGGCGCATAAATACAAGTAGGATTCGTTGAGGAAGTAGCTGTTTTAGACATTTTTATTGCAATCATATGACAATTTGCAAGTAAATAGATGAACTAAGAAATGAATAAATTAAATAAAGCCACACACAAATTTACGAGGTTCACCAAAAGGGCGATGCCCTCACTTAGGCTAGAATTTAATAATGTAGATAAGAGCAAAAGCTCCTAAACTTGAAGAAATTACAATGATGATAAGTAAACTAATGTGTTTGGAAGTGAGAATAAGCAGGAAAGCAAAGGTAGTACAAATTTAATAAGTTGGATCTCAAAGTAAACTTTGGTCTTTGGCTTAATAAATAAAGGCATAGTGAGGTGCTTATATAGGCATAGTGAGGTGAAGGTAGGGCAGCAAAGCTTGGAAAGCAGATCAGAAAGCCCGAAAAATCAGCAGGGATGCAGCTGTTCGAGCAGCCTACCGACCACGTCAAATTACTGATCTCTTTCTTCCATTCTTTTGCTTCTTTTTTCTTTTGTTCTTCCTAATGTCATTACCAACCCCAAACTTACACCACAATGGTAATGCTTCTTGAAGATTTGCTTTATTAATTATCGAAATGAGCATGTACATCACATGTCATATCTTCAAAGTCATTGAGAAAATCCAATCTTCATCATTCCCAAAATTTAGCTTTTTTAGCTAAAACTTATCTTGGGACATAAACTCTTCATCCAACACAATTTGACTCTAAACAGTAGAGTCCAAAAGCTTCGCTTGACTCTAAGTACAACTTGGGTGAACCAAGCCACTAATCACATATGACAAAGTAGATAAATGTTGTTCCTTGAAATTGTTGGTTTCAGTTAGTTCTACTTTTGTATCTTCATTGTCATTTGACATTGTTACTACACTTTAATCTCAGTTTATTGGCTGTTGTTCTTGGTATGCACTGCTGTTTGAATAATTGTGTAGCTTTTGCCCAACTTATCCCTTGCTGTATATGTGTGTGTTTTTTGATCTGTCACAGTTACAGACATTCTAATAGTCATATTTTTTTGCGAACATGAGTGTTTTACTGATGACCTTGCAACCTCTCGTTGCTTGATGCCATAACTTCTCTTGCTCTTTGCATAGCAACAATATAGCTAAATTTGTATTCCAATTTCTTATGAAATGTATTCTTTGTGAAAAAAATATGTATTCATGAGTAACATTATGAGATGTATTACTATCTCTAATATTTATAAACTTCATAGTTAAGCATGAATGACAATATGAAATATGAAGGACTTTAATCAAAACTTGGGTCATTATTTTGTTGATACTTGATACTTGATGCACATTCTTAACTGAAGAGAAAACTTAATGTATATGATCCCAGAGATAAGAATCTAGTTTCTATGCCTAATTTCATTAGTTTTGAGTGTGTAGAAGTTATCCTATTTCTCTATTGTGGCCGCTTTAATGGCCAAAAATTTATTCCTACTAGTATGTTAGTGAAAATCTCTCACATTTAATTGTTATGTTACATGTAGTTGTCCTCATTCTGTTGGGATGTGGGCATTGACTTTGTGAGTGTTGAATTAGGATGTTCTTCATAACACAAAATATCAAGTAAGTTGCAACACTTACTGAGCATTTAATTGCATTGTATCTTGGATTGTGAAACGATCACTAATCTCTGACCTGGAATGGTTGACCTGGATCAGTTAAGAAACATGACCCAAATCGCCATTAGTCACAACCGATTTGTTGACGCCATTTCCCCTCTATGAGATTTAGGTATTTCTTCAAATTTTCATCAACTAAAGGTTATGGAAAGAAGAAACCAGTACGATGCTCCTTTTTTATCCTTTCACTATTTCAGCTTTTATTTGCCACTACTTCTACTTTGAGGTCTCCACATCCACTATTTTATTTTATAAATTTTAGTTCTGAACAAGAGTTTTTTATATTTTATTTATATTTATTACTTTATACTTATTTGATTTTTTAGAGTTTTACTAACATGTTATATCTATTATAAAGAAAAAAAGAGTTAATCGTAACCACATCCCGTTAGCTTATTATGTTTTGAAATTTATATTGTGTGTGTGTGTGCGGAGTGAAGTGCTTCAATTATTTTCCTTCAAGAGTTTATAGTTCGAGCGTCATAATCATAGAAATCTTTGTAATCCAACTATATTGATGTTATTCCTTGCAGTTTTCATACCTATGATTATGCAAGGCACTTTGTTAGTGCTTGCACTCGTATTCTTGGGCTTGAAGGCACACCTGAAGGTGTAGAGGATGAACAAGGAAGATTGACACGAGTAGCTGCTGTATGTTTAACCATTTATTTTATTTTTATTCTTTGATGAACTCTTTGATTCCGAAATAGCTGCCGACATACTTAGGTTTAGATATAGCTCGTTTTCATTCTTTTTAAGTTTTTTCTTTTTTTTTTTGTTTCCTTGTTCTTAATACTAAGTTTTATGCATTATTTCCTAAATTCTAGTTTCCTATTGGAATTGATTCTGATCGTTTTATTCGAGCAATTGAAGTTCCTCTAGTTCAAGAGCATATTAAAGAATTGACTGATCGATTTGCCGGCAGGAAGGTAAGTTACTACAAGGTTTCTCAAACATCAATGATTTATTACATTCTATTTTTAGACCGAGTTTGATCATTTATATATTGAATTATGCATAACTAAAAATTATAAAAAATTAATATCATACTTGACTTTTTTTCTTTTACATTAGTCGCAATATATGAAATTAGCTTGAACGATGAATAATTCCAATAACCGTAATGTGGCAAGTTTTTTGGAACGGAGGAAGTATACAACGAAAAACTCTTATTTTGGCTGCAAGCACTTGCTAACTATCTCCTTCCACTCGTTTATTTGTATTGTGTTGATTATGAATCACTATGATTTAAGCGTATGTCATTTTTGATCTATGGTGGCAGGTAATGTTAGGTGTTGATCGATTGGATATGATAAAAGGTATTCCACAAAAGATACTCGCTTTTGAGAAGTTTTTGGAGGAAAACCCCTCCTGGCACCATAAAGTCGTTCTGCTCCAAATTGCTGTTCCAACAAGAACAGATGTTCCTGAATGTAAGCTCTTATCCCACCTCCTCTCTTCCATCTGCCCTTCAACAAAAAAGAAAATTGATAAACGCACACCCAATTTTATTTGTATGGATACATAGAAGTACACACTCACATGTCCATATGTGTATCTTCACACTTTTTAGGATACTATCACAAAAGTGAGTATATTTTATAAATATTAGTTTTAGTAGACTTGAATAGCCTGTACATATTCATCTCTTATTGATATTTTCTAGATTTATGTAGGATCAATGAGGCAGTGATTTAGATTATAGCATGCACTTTTTTTATGTATATTTTTCAAGTAATATGTTGCATCATTCTTTGTTGATAAAATTGATTAGTTTCATGCTGTTACTCTTTGTTCAAAATCATGGTAGACGAGTTTGAATGATATGGCTAATATTTGTTTTCCATACTAAGAGTTTATTGGTAATTTTGAGTTATGCCATTGTACATACTTTGTACTATGTGATGAATCTTAACTGATCACTACGTATTTGTTGTGCCATATTTAGTTTTCCTTCTTGGGGGTTTTAGTTTTTAGGACATTCCAGAAATATGAAAGTATTTTTTCTCTTATTTTTATGGTCTTCCCCTTCCCAAGAATTTTTTGTATTTGTACCGAAATATATAAGAGCTTTTCGGGCTAAATCGTGTTATATATGCGAGACGATGGAGTATAAATAGTGGAAGTGAAGAGAACTGCCCAAGTCAAATGGAAGAAAAGGTTATGCCACGTAATTATAGAAGTGTAGTTCAAGATGCACATTAGAATATAAAAACCAAATTTAGGAAATGTGTAGGAGCGACCATAGTGCAAAAAAGGTTTTATCGTATTGATCGTGTCGTAAAGGTTTTCAAATTTAGCAATTAGTATTACCTGCATTGTAAAGGTGTAAGGTATTTTAGGCTGCATCAAGTGATATATCATGGTTTACGCCAAGATTTAGCAGTACTACGGGAGCAACTTAAGATTTTTGGATCACAATTGGTCTACATGAAGACACTACTTTAAATCCTTTTCTAATTGTAGGGTTCCTAGATGATTTAATTAGAAGGTTTTGGGGATAAGTTTTATTGTACATGTTTATTGATGTGAGATGAGGTCCATGCCAAGCTAGAGTTATGGAGGCAATTCTTATAATCAAAATGGTTTAAATAAGTCGAAGCGAGACCGAGTACATGAAATGCCATTTTTTCACGAAGTAATATAGTATAAGTGAGATGCATATGTTGAAATTAATTTGTGGACATACTCTTAAGCATAGAATTTGAGATGATGACATAAGAAGAGGTCTTTATGTTGGAAGACAAAATGAGAGAAAATTGCTTATATTGGTTTTCCCATGTGCATTAAAGACTACAAAAGCACCAGTTAAAAAAGAGAAGTACTGATTTTTTGGTGCTTAAAATAAGAGTCAACCAATAAATTACTTCGGTAACATTATTAAAAAATGATATGGAGAACTGGATTTGCTGGAGTATATGACAATAGGAATATATATGTGGATGATCATTGGAATTGATTAGTTTTAGTCTTGTAGATTAGTAGTAGAGTAGGCTGAATAAGTATAATATTTGTTATCAATAATCTTTAATGTTGATTTGTTTTGGTTCGTATAGTCGACCCTATATGTTGGGATGAAGGCTTTAACATTGTTGTTAATGATGTATGAATTTTCTTTTCATGTTTTACAATTCTTTAGAAGTTTTATCAGTTTCATTCTCTAACGTCAAGTTTAGTTTACATGAAAAAGTTGTAATGCGATTTTTTTTTCCTTGCTTATCCCTTCTTATGAACGTTAATCTTCGATGGCCAATGTTTGGATCGTCGGTTACTTTGGACTAAAGCAAACATCCTACAAAGTTTCCATTAGGTTATTGTTTACTTATGAACCAGTTTCCTATGATAGCCAATGACAAGCTTTTTCAAACTATAGTTACTTATAGTGAAGGTACGCTAGAGCCCACTAGTCCATGTTCTTGTTCTATGGAGCCCTTACTAATTTGAAATGTATAACATAATGAGTAGTTAAATATCACAAAATCAAGTAAATTTCATTAGTCAAGTTTGTATGATATTTCGAAATCTTACTGCCAAGGCGAGCAAATGTTATGGAATTAATATGAGCTCTTTTTCCTTTATTTTTTTTAAAGACAAAGCGGTTTGATGTGCCATTTGGTACAAGCACAATTTATTGGACTGTATATCACATTTCAATTATTTATACTGTTGTCTGATTGTTATTGGAACGTATATCACATTTATTGTCCTTGCATTTTTCAAGTGTTTGCTCTATGTTGAGCCATCTCTAATCTTGGTGAGTAATGTATATATATATCTTCACTTTTTTGTACTCTTGATGCTGATGCTTTCTTATTTATTTTTGTAGATCAAAAACTTACCAGTCAAGTTCATGAAATAGTTGGACGCATTAATGGGAGATTTGGAACTTTAACTCGTGTTCCTATCCATCATTTGGTATCTCTTTACTTCACAATTCAGTATTTTTCTTATAATATCCCAATAACCATGATTATGTTATATTCTTTGTGAGTTGAGATGCTCTTCTAATATATTCAACTTCTGAAACGATTATATACCTCCTTTTGCCATTATAAAAAGTTTTTTTCTTCGTAATTTCTCAAGTTTGTAAGATATTTTTTTTTTTAAAAAATAGCGTCTTTTGTTTATGTGTGGTTTTATTTCTCTCATCGTTTGTTTATAATGTTTTGTAAATCACTTGTGAGGCTCCATGGAGTACAATAATAAATGTTATTTTTCGTGATAGAAGCTCTTTATTAGCCTAATCAAAAGTTATATTGTTTGAGCACTACTTGTGTTGCAAGAGATCTCATGTTTGAGAATAGGTTTGCGAACTCTAATGGATCCATATGTCGACCATTGAAACTTGGGGAAATCCAGTACAAAGAACAAGGAAACATTTTGAGACTCTTCCTTGTTCTTCATAAAATCTTATCTCAAATGTTGAAGATTAGCCAAATATGTTTTTGGTTGATGTATCTCACATTGATAAAAAGCTTGAACACATTTACTCATTTAAATATTACATGTCTACATACTTGGGTGTGGCCCAAGGGGTTCACTACTTTTGTGGAAGGCAGAAGACACTAGTTGCTTATAATCACACGCGCGCTGAAACAAGCGGGGTTGGGTCTTCATGAAATAAACATTAAATTTTTAAACAACTAATATTTATTTACATTAGATTATTTATGTCATTCAACAAAAAACCACTATTTGAATAGTGGTGCATCGAGCAAACCGCTTCGTAGTAGTAGTTTTACCATTAGTGTAAACTGCTACTCTATGTTTAGGGATTTGTTTTCCCTCTTTGTGCAAAGTACGATTTATTTTCCTTGGCAGCAATTTTTTTTAGCTAAACTTATTTCACATTTTGAAATATTCATCAAACTAAGTTACCTCATTCATTCCACCGTTTCATTTTCAATTGCTTGAACACATTGTGAATCGTGATAAATCTGGTCTACTAAGCAGTATTCCCACACATCATAGAAGTAATAGGTGGTAAGTGTAAATCATCTAGTATCTTGTCATTTATTTCACCACTTTATTTTCATTCATTCCACCACTTTATTTTATTTCATTCCTTTTCCACCACTTGATTCTCCTTCTCAAAATCATTGTCATATAAACCTAAGTTCCCTTGTCAGACATTAAGAGAATATACGAGGGATTATCACTTTTTTTAACCGTGTTTATTTGCTTTAGTTGGCTTATTTATCCCCTTATCACTATGATTTATCATTTGTTCTTTGTGTATTTTTTGTCTTGGGTATTGCTACTTTGCTTTTAGTGTCATCACTTAAAGCAATGAAAGAGGATCAAATTATAAACAATAAAAACACACCATTACCTTAATACCAAGCTACTCTGACAGGAATCAATTAAAATCATTAGCTCCATTAGGAATGGACACACGATCAAACATTAAAAAACTAAGACAATAACCTCATTATGTCATAACTCAAAGCAGTGAAAGAGGATCGAATTCCTACTATGATGCGTTTTTTAAAGAATTATCTTACAGGTCCACATTAGATAGTAGCTAGTGTTTGTGCTATACGACATGTGCATAAAAAATTGTCATGGCCAACATGCTACCCCGATGAAAGTATGAGACCTATTGTGGCGTGTTTTCGTTTGGTGAGCCAGTAAGTAGGACTAAGGGGGCAAATAGTCATATACTAGCAAAATAATTATTGTTAAATGATGAATACATTTGCAAAAAATATATAAAACAAGCTAACATTCTAAATTTTACTTTTAAATGATTTATTTTAAGAGAATGTAAAGCAGTTCTCCTGCTCAAATTCCCTTCCCTCCCTTTTTGTTAGTTTATATTAGAATTAACAACGATCCATGACTTTCGTGCAAGTGTTTTAAGATTTATCATGAGACGGATCGTATAATGTCTTACAGTTCTAGAAATTCCTTGGAGAAAATTTCCTTAGCATTCCACTATGCATCTAGTTTGACTTCTTTTTCCTACAATGGTTGGATGTACCTGTGAATCTCTTGTACTTGATTTGTGTATTGCATATGTGACCTAGTATGATAGGTTCACATTACAAGTATTAACTTTATCTTAAGCCGTATTCCATCCATATTTATGAGATTTTATTTATAATAGCTTTTGTATCTTTTTGCAGGATCGTTCGCTAGACTTCCAAGCCCTATGTGCTCTATATGCAGTGACTGGTAATTCTCTCACTGTTGACATTTTAATTTTGAATTCCTTGGGTTTTTATTTTTTGCTCAACTGGGAGTACATGTGTTTATTTGAGGTGTCTTGTTAACCATTTGGTATAGACATCTATCTATGTGCTAGATTCCAAAACCAACCAGGTTTTCCTGAAACTCTATGGTTGTAATTTTTTGGACATGATTGAAATCAATAAAACATCCTCTTGCTCTTAGTTAGAGCTATTCTTGCATGCATAGTTTTTGTATAAATTAGTAACATTTAGAAAGAAATAATAAAACCATAAAAAAAACAAAGCAGTGCATCAGTGACGCATGAGAACAAACCAAAAAAAATGAAGAAAAAAATATCAAATGTTGTCGCGCGAAGCGACATGATCAAGCGCACAAGAACAAGATTTATTTAGAATTTCTTTTGCTTAAGTTCCATGACGTATCTTCTGCGTTGTATTGACCGCAGTATTCATTTTGCGACTGTTACCACCTGAAACTTTATTTTGCATATTGGTTAGGAAACCTAACTTGACTCAAACTTAAAATCGCATTGTTCTCTCACCATGATTCACTTTGTTGTTTAACACATCAAACATACTAGCTCCACTTCCCATTTTGGGCGAACTCGAACATGTGTATACTAAAAAAGTCAACAAATCAAGTCAAAACTATCTTTTAGATGAGTATTTTCAAAATTATTGCATCACTTTAATTTCAGTTTATTTTTTAGTGCAAGGTTTGAAGTTGCAATACTAATGCAATAATTTCTAATTGTACTAAGATTTTTTTTTGATTTCTATATTTATACTATTAATTTTTTTAATGTTTTTGTACATAGAACTTGGACTTGCATGAGCATATCACAATAGAAACGACTGAATGGAAGGGGCAAATATGTGTGATTATCCTTCGAATTGATATTCTTTGTTATTATTATTGATGATGATGGTTGATTGAAGTATACTCTTTGATAATGATGATCTCTCATCTTGATTTTTTATTATACATCATATAGTTAGGATTAAGGTTTGGCATTGTTGTTGATAAATGGTTGTTTAATTAATTGTATTGGGGTAATGGAATTTTGTTTAATATTTTTTTCTATCTCCTCCCAGATGTAGCACTAGTTACTTCATTGAGAGATGGCATGAATCTGGTTAGCTATGAGTATGTGGCTTGTCAAGATGCAAAAAAGGGTGTACTCATTCTCAGTGAGGTATTCACTTATTATTCACATCTTCCTATGTTTTATTTGCATGGATGATGACTCATGAACAAAAAGTACTACAGTTCATTTTGTATTGGAAAGTAAGTGCATGTACACATCTAAATTCTGGCGCTATTTGACCATTTAAAAAGAACTTAAGCCAGAACATGATAACATAAAGTTCCTACATCTGGTTTTCAAACATACGAGTAAAGGAGATTGGAATTGTCCGCCGTGAACATGCTTCTCAGCTTTGATATGATGGATGTTGGTTGAACGTTATGGCATTTGGTACAAAATGGATTTTGCGGGGAGGGATTTAGGAGCAAAGACGTCTTTGATGTATAATAGTGCTTGTGAACCAAAGAGCTACATGGGAATCAATTTTTTTTTCTTATTATTATAGTGGCTTTCGGTTGTGGTTTAAGCGTGTGGGACATTACACTACTGAAAAATATTTCCTTCTGTGTTAATGTCGTTTTGAGCTCTTCAGTAAAGTTGAATATGATTCTTTCTTCTAGAACATACAGCTTTATCCTTATTCAATTCTCCTTTTGATTATGTTGATTCTCCTTTTCTGTTGAGGTTGTCCTAACCGACTGTTCCTGTAAGTTGAGAAACTATGACTTTGACCTTAGTTTTCTAAAATGAAAATAGAAAAAATTGTAATTTTTGTAATATGTCTTTGCCTAAAGTCATGCAACTATGAAGAACAATGAGCGGAAACAAGTTTGATGGCAAGTTACAATTTTTTCTTGTATCTAGTCAGGATTTTTCATAAAAAGGCATGCTTCCTGCAAAGAATATACTCAGGCTCCAGTTTATAATCATATTGAACGTTAAAGTTTTCATTACACTTCATGGTCATCTGTATGAACAGTTTGCTGGGGCTGCACAATCTCTGGGTGCTGGAGCTCTCTTGGTAAACCCCTGGAATATTACAGAGGTAGCTGCTGCAATTGGTAAAGCCCTAAATATGTCAGATGAAGAGAGAGAGAAAAGGCATAAACTTAACTTCGACCATGTTACAGAGCATACTGCTCAGCAGTGGGCTGAAACGTTTGTAAGGTAACTGATTATAATTAGTTCATGTACATTTATCTTTGTAGTAAGAGATTAGATTTTAAGATATTTAGATTTTCAGAAAGGATAAACCAGGGTGATAAGAGAGGAATAGTGATTGAGAAGAGAATCTCTAATTGGGAATTATTTTAGGTAAAATGTATTTAGGAATCATGGAATTTGTTGATCAAAAAGAAATTATAATTCTGATCAGTTCAATGTAAAATATCATTTTGGCTTCTTGGATTACCGGTATTTAGAAAAAGAACATAACAAATATTAAAAAAATAACAAAGCATTTTGTTTATGTGTAGATTTTTAAACCCCTGTAAACATGCAATAAAGAGAATCCAAAACAAGGTCCCAAAAAAACATTTAATCTTTTTAGAATATTCATTTTTTATCAGATTTAAACAATAAGCCTGTCAGCGATTTTTGTACTTTGAAGTTTTCTTTAACATAAGTATATTACTTTTCATTTCTAATGCTGTTCCATTTTGTAGTGAACTGAACGACACAGTTGTGGAGGCTCAGTTGAGGATATCACAAATCCGCCCAGTACTTCCAGTTGAATCTGCTGTTAACAATTTGTTGAAATGTAGTAATCGACTACTGATACTGGTATAAAGTGGCCTTTTGTTATAATTTGCTCGTTTCATAATTTAGCTGCTGCAATTTTGTTTGGAAGTATTTTGCTAATTCAGTCAAATTGTGCATGTATATTATGTTATCTATATTACATTAATTTTCTGCTCAATATTAGAAAGGTCTCTACTGTTTACTCTAAGTCGTTTCTTTTAGAGATGCTGAAACAATCTTTAAATTTGTCTGTCTTTCATGTCTTTAATCATGTCTTGCGTCTCAGCTATTTTTACATCTGTATTACTGACTATATGTGCAAGCCTTTGTATCAACCTTGGGCCTTTAGACCTAGTTGTGGAAATATCTTGGTTACCTTTCTTTAGATAAACCTTTGATGCTTAGTTGTAGTGTATCTGAACCATTCTAACCACGAGGGTACAGAATTTGCATCAGAGATGTATGTTATCTCTTTTCTTTGTTCTGTTTCCCCTCAATTTGACGTGTGAACTTGTTTCTCAGGCTTGTCATTTTTCAACACTTTTTCATCAAAACTAATATTTTATTCTTTTCAAACAGGAGCTGGATTAGTTGATTGATATATGTTTCTGTGATTCCATGGCTATTTAATTCAATACAACCTTAAACTTTCATACAATTGGATCTATGTTATTTTTCTCAGATAGATTAAAAACAAAAAGGAAGATTCCTTTGTGTAGCTTTAGACATTTACGGATCACTAGGACCACATTATTCTTTCCTATAGGAACACATTATTGGCTCATATATTTGAGCCATTTTATGGGATAAAAGATTAGGCATTTTTTTTTAATGCACCTCCCTGTCCATTTTTCTTCCATCTGTGTCTCTATCCTTTACCCTTTTTCAGGCCCGTTTCTGACCCAGGGCGGGTAGGGCAAAGGCTCATGGCCGCATATTTCTGAAATTAAGGAGGTTGAAATTTAAATTAAAATATTAAAAAAGTATTAAAAAAATATTAAAGAATTAAGAGTGATAGTGGAGTATTATTGGCATGTAATGTTCAAGATTCATTGAATTGAAGGGATTACAATTTGGGAGAGCTTGGTACTTAAGAATCAGGTTATATTGCTCCTTCTTAATTTTACTTGTATTATTATACTCCCTCCTATTCACCCTGAGTGTCTCATTTCCTTATTGGGTCAAGTCATCCTAAATGTCTCATTTCTATTTTGGATATTTTAACTTTACCAATTTATTCCTACTAAACTTAACTTTTTTACATTTTTACACTTACTAACCCTACTTTACACCTATTAAAATTAAAAAATTCTACACTTTTCTCTTACACATGTAGTCCCATTTAACCACCTAAAAAATGGTGAAAAGTTAAATGGGACACTTAGGGAGAATAGGAGGGAGTATTATAATAATGTTGCCACAAAAATATACATCTTCTTGTGAAAAAAGAAAAAAGAAAACAATTTCAATAAATAATAGAATCGCAAAATAATTTAGCTCTTCATGGATCAAATGAAAACCTTTATGAGGATAGTAATGGAAATTTTATAACGATAAAGGTCCCTATTTCTAATCACGCCTCTAGGTCACCGAAAGTTCAGAAACGGGCCCGCCCTTTTTAGACATTCCCACAGGTATTTTCCAATGCAAAAATACAACTTGGGACACTTAAAGCTTACGAGATTGTACTATATCAAATCAGAAGTGCTCTTTATTTCTTGGAAATCAAACTAGAAATCTAACATATTGATCAAGAAGCTGACCTCTACTATGACTTTCTTAATGTAGATTATCTGCTGTATAAAACACACGTGTAGTTTTGATGGTTTTTAAATTTTATCTCCATCTATGAAAAGATAATATTGGCAACCTTAAACAAGAATGTACTCCTTAGTTTGCACAAAAGCTCATCAACTTCAAATAGAAATTAGGTTGCTCTACATTGTATGATGTTCAATCTTGCCGAATAAGATTTTAGTGATCATGTTTTCCGTTGTTTTTTCTTTTGGTTTGCTTTGCAAATGTGTTCAAAGTGCTTAGTCTATACACTATACACATTTTGAGTAATGGTCACCATTTGCTTCGTATGAAATCAATTGTTTGTAAGGTTTTATCTTTGGAAATCCTTTTCTCCAGTTATACCTTTTTGTTCTTTTTGTTTTAAGAGTCTCCCCATGTTTTGCTTTTTTTTGCCAAGAATAAATTGAAAATCACTAACAATTTTATGGTTTTTGTAAATCCAACCCCGCAAATCCCACCTAGGTGGGAGTATGTTATTAGGGTAATGGAATGTGGTGTTTTTATTAGATATCGAAATTTGTTTATGGTAGTACTGCAGTTAATTATATTGACTTGCTTTCTAAATTTCAGGGATTTAATGCAGCATTGACAGAAGCAGTTGATATACCTGGTAGAAGGGGCACTGATCAAGTGAAGGAAATGAACTCTAAGTTGCGTCCGGAGCTAAAAGGGCCTCTAACTGTGCTTTGCAATGACCCAAAATCAACCATTGTTATTCTTAGTGGAAGTACCAGAAATGTTTTAGATGATGTACGCAATCTGCTTTGTTTTTTTAAAGATTTGCTTATCCTTTTTGAATCAATGTCTACAGCAACTCTTTTTGTAGTGTTTCAGTAGGAATTGGGTTTTAGTGGTCTCATCATGTCTAATTTTAGTCATATTAGACATGATCTCACTCTTAACCATGTTATGAACCATTCTTAATCTTTTGACTTGTATCCAGAACTTTAAGGAGTTTGACTTGTGGTTAGCAGCAGAGCATGGAATGTTCTTACGGCATACAAGGAGAGGAAATTGGATGACTACGATGCCTGAGCATTTGAATCTGGATTGGTTTGCCAGTGTACATGTATGGTAACTTGATCCTGCTTCATGATAGCATATTAACAACAAATTCTTGCACATGTGGCCTAGCATGAATTATGAAGTTGGTTATATTTGTTTTGATAAGCATTTAATCGGTATTCACTATCTTTTTTTTCAGCATGTTTTTGAGTATTTCAAGGATAGAACTCCTCGTTCGATTAACGAGCGCCGTGATATTTCCCTTGTATGGAATTATAAATATGCTGGTAATTTTTTTTATACCTAATAGCTTTGTTGTTTTTTTTCTCCCCTTAGGTCTAATTATGTTTCTTCTTCATATGATTTGGTCTCACCAGATTTTGAATTTGGGAGATTGCAAGCTAGAGACATGCTACAGCACCTTTGGACGGGCCCTATTTCAAATGCATCCGTAGAAGTCGTTCAAGGTAGTAGGTCTGTCGAAGTTCGACCAGTAGGTGTTACAAAGGTAAATTATATTTGTAGTTTTATTTCACGTTTTCTTTATAGATTTGCGTAACTGGAAGCATGAATTGCATGTTGGCTTATTCTGTGTGCTTTTGAATGCAGGGATCGGCTATTGATCGCATTTTAGGGGAGATAGTACATAGTAAGCCTTTGAGATCACCAATTGATTATGTCTTGTGCATTGGTCATTTTCTGGAGAAGGTAAAAGTTCTAGTCTTTGAGTCGAGTATTTTGTTTTATTGATGTTGCAGAAGAGGGGAACATGGTATAGGGAAAGCCTAGGAGTTTCGTTTTTTGACTATATAAAACTCTGAATTTTAAGAACTGTGTCTAACTGGACGCTAATTAGCACATTTGGAATGATTCAATTGTCTAGGATGAAGATGTATACACATTTTTTGAGCCAGAACTTCCTTCCGACAATGTGAGCCACTCAAAAACCAAAGCATTTGATGCTTCCAAGTTTCCCGAGAGGCCATCATCCAAGCCATCACCCAGGACAAGTGGATCGAAGGCACCGCATGGAAAGGCAACACAACGATCAACACCAAACTCAGAAAAGACGACAAATCACAGTAACGGTAAGCATTCGGGAAAGCAACCGTCAGAGAAGACCTCTTGGAACGTTCTCGACCTTGAGAAAGAGAACTACTTCTCTTGTGCAGTGGGCAGAACTCGAACCAGTGCTCGTTACACCATTGGATCATCAGATGATGTTGTTTCATTTTTGTCAAGGTTGGCCGATGCATCTCAATCTGTGACATCAAATTAAAAGGCAGAACCGCTTTAAGTGTTGAATGTGGATCTCAATTCATGCTACCTTTATGCGTTGAGAATGATCAGAAAAATTGTAGAGCCTAGGCATATCTTGATTAATAAAATTGTGCCAACTTATTTGAATAATTGTAAGTCTTTATGATGAACCCAAGTATTCGCCCAACCTGTGCATCTCGTTTGGGTAGAAGAAAGTCGGTCCTTGCAACTCATTTCAGCCTTTTAACAGAGGTTCAATCGATGCTGCCAAATTGCACAAGAACAGCTCACAACTACTAATAGAAGTTTGGTTCTGTTTAACACTGTTGACCCAGATCAGGCTGCTTTCCATTGATGGGTGCATTTCCAACTCCCCAGAAAAGAACATAAAAAAGGAGAACTCAATACTGGTAAATAGTTTTCATGAGCGATTTCTCAACTGTATCGAGAGCTCAAGCCATGAAAAACTTCTTTGTATCATATTGAAAATCAATATTCTTTTTAACATCTATTTTACTGTCCCCTCCATTGCTAGTTCTTTTACTATTAGAATTGAACGCTATTGTATCCTGCAAGAAGTTTCTTAAAGGGCTTTTATGAAATCAGTAATTTCTTTGTTAGTTTTTTTTTTTTTTTTAAATAATCATTATCTATTGGATGAATTCCATAAATTATCCAAATTTTTTTACTTAATGGCATTGGGTAATGGAATGTTGTATCCAAATGTAGAAGAGAAAATCTAAATAAGAATTAAACTCAAGATTTTACATGGAAAAAGCTGTATTATTCTAATATAACAACAAACCGAAACAACATATTCATAGCCATAAAAAATCAATTTATAAGAGTAAAAATGTTACAAGTGGGTGGGAAAAAGAAAAAGAAATGTTTATGTGTAACAAGTAATCTTTTTTCGTGCTCTATGGAACAGAAAGAGCAAGGAAAAACACAAGTAAACAATTAAAAGGAAAAAATGGAAAATTTGAACACCTAACAGAATAATTATAGTGCAGATCTAGTCTAGGTATAAGGAAAAACACAATATGAAGCTAATAATGAATGTTTGCCAAAATTCTATTAAGATATCAAATATCAGCTACTGGTAAAAATAAATTAAATTGCAACTATGACAACTGTATCATCTCTAAATTATGCAGAAAGGGTGATTCTTAAGCAGAGTAGTTTGTCTTCTTGTTTGGCTCGAAAACATACTTGATTAGTGAATCCTTAATATGCAGTAATTCTGGGAATTCTGTTTTCAATTTGGTAGCATCCATCTCATTGTTACTTCTTGGAGCAACAATAACTTTGGCTTGCTCTTCTAGTGTGAAGTTTGCCCATTTGAAATCTGGGTCCATGTAGTTCTTGTACATTTCCAGAATCTCATTATGGCTAACCACACCTGGGTTTGTGAAGTTCCAAATGCCCCTCAGATTCCGCTTTGCCATCTCAATGGAAATGGGTAGAAGCTCATCGAGAACTGTCATGCTGTTGGGAATGTTAACGACCTTATTGTAACGAGAAATCTTTGTGATGAAGTTTCTTGGGTTGTTGAGATCTGAAGATATAGGCATCCTGACCCTGAGGGTGCAGACATTATCATAATCTTTTAACAGCTCTTCCACCTAGCATAAACAAAGATCGGAGTTCTTTAGTAGATGCACGTCAAGAAAGGACATTGCACAGAAAAGAAAGGTAAAAAAAATTGTTAAAGGCATAATCAAAGAATTTTTTTTTCATATCAGTGGTATTTGATAATATCGAAGTGTCTTGGCAATATCTTTAAGCCAAAAGAGGGGGGGGGGGGGGGGGGGGGGGGGGGGTTTGGATGAGTAGGAAATGTTACCATGGCCTTCGTTTTGGAGTAAAATGAGCCAGTGAAGTTGGGTTTGTCCTCCTCCTTGAAGCCAATACCAGAGCCCAAAGGATGTGCATTATCATACTCAAAGATGCAACCAGTGGCAAAATTCATCATAAGAAGCCCATGCTCTTTGCAGACATCAGCTAAACTCAAAGTACCGGCAACATTGGCACGAATGGTCTCTGCTTTATGAGACTCACACCAGTCAACATTAGGTCTACCGGTGACACCAGCAGCATTGAAAACATGGGTAGGCTTAACATTCTGGATATCAGCAATAAGCGACACTCTATCTTCCAAGCGTCCCTTCCCATACTCAAAAGCAATACCTTGCTTTTCACACAACTGGCCAAGTAAACCACCAATCCAACCAGTTCTACCATATATCAAGAACTTGTAAGTTGGCTTCTGAGAAGTATTGCTCTTTCGAGAAATAGGTACCGCAATCTGAGGTTGGGTGTTGCGGATTTCTGAAGTAGCAGTCTCATTGTCGGGTTCCTCAAAATGCCTTTCGATCCCACCAGGCATCATCAGCATTCTTGGATGAGGAAGCAATGCTCCTGAGACATCACCCCACCAATCCGGATTCTTGGTATACCATTCCATTGTCTTCTTCAGCCCCTCTTCCCATGTGGTGCGCTCTGACCACCCTAAGATCTTGAGCTTTTCATCATCTAGGAAGTATCTCTGATCGTTAAAAGGACGGTTCTCAACAAACTTGATGCTTACTTCAGGGTCCATATTGAATAGTTTACATACATCCCTGGCCACATCAATCACTCTTCTTTCCTTTTTCGTCCCAATGTTGTACACATGACCTACTTCTCCCTTATGGAGAATGACCTCAAAAGCCTCTGCAACATCCTCACAGTACAAATAACTTCTCACATTAGATCCATCACCGTGAATTGGAAGTTGCTTGCCCCTCATGGCCAAAAGAATGAACTTTGGGATCAACTTCTCTGGAAATTGGTTAGGTCCATACACATTGTTTCCTCGGGTTGTAATAACAGGCAAACCATATGATCTGCCATAAGCCATGACAAGCATCTCAGCACCAGCCTTTGTAGCTGAGTATGGGTTTGTTGGGAGAAGCTGAGAAGCTTCATGATTACCCACAACGGCATCCTCATCTGTTTCCCCATAGACCTCGTCAGTACTTACATGAATAAATCTCCTAATTTGCCCGGTGACCTTACATGCTTCTAGAAGAACATGTGTTCCATAAATGTTATTCTTAGTAAACTCAAAACTATTGCCGAAGGAATTATCAACATGGGTTTGTGCTGCGAAGTGCATAATAGTATCAATAGACTCAGTAATCAGAAGATAGTTAACAAGATCAGCACTAGCAATGTCCCCTTTGACAAATTTAAAATTAGGGGATGATTGAGAAGGCCGTAAATTTTTGAGGTTTGAGCAATAATCAAGCTTGTCAAGGACAACAATCTTGTATTCTGGGTAACTCCTAACGAGTCTGTTGGCGACATGAGATGCGATAAATCCACCCGCACCAGTGATGAGAATGTTCTTTGGCTTATAATCTGACATGATGCACCACCTTCTATAAAACAAAAGCAATTCAGAACACCAGAAAATGATCAGATCCAACCGCACACATTAATAGTGAACAGGCATAACACAATTCAATAAACTATAGGTGCACATAGAAGCACATTCTCCTACAAGATATGACAACAGTCTAGACTAGAAATAGCAGCCCAGCCTGGACTGTTACCATGTCACATGGGAACCTATAATCACAGATTTTTCCATTATCCTAAAGCCATAGGGTGTCTCCCACCTAGGCATTGTTAAGGGAATCAAATGTAAGCAACCTTGCTCTTATTATGGATAACAAAAAGAGGTTGTTTCCAGTTAAAACCATGATCCCAGGTGCTACTTAAAAATTCGACAGTATGAAAATTGAGACTAAAAAAGACTATGATTCAATTCAATGATCAGCAATTAAATCAAAAGTGACGTTTGATATCAAACAACAACAAAAAAAAGGAAAAAGTGTCACATCAAAGCAGGAAAAGACAATCATAAGCAAGAATTTGAGTATACTACGTCAACAACTAAAAGATCAATTTTTGATGAATCGCGCAAACACATCAACACAAAATCATGTAGCATAAAATCTAAAATATCAAATAACAAATGTATAATACATGAAGCGCAACAATAAAATCAATTAGATCTGCTATGAATTTTAATAACAAACACAAACACAAATCCTAATCCGCTCAGATCAGTAATGTAGCACTGTAGCAGTGATCAAGGAAACTAATTTTTTACAAAAAGCAGTACTTATACGCTACAAAAGCAATCAAATTTACACCGAAATCACTAAGATCAAGAAAACAGTTTTTAAAAAAGTAAAGAGTTGAAATTAAGTAAGAAAAAACAAAATATAATTAAATTCAGATGATTAATTAAGCAGATCTAGGAAAATAAAAGAATACGTAGATAATGAATAGCCATAATTATCAAAAAAAACAAACAAAAAATTAGAGAAATTAAAGTAAGAGAGCAGAAAAAAGAAAGAGAACTTACAGAAAAAGGAGAACGGATATGAAAAAACAGAATCCAATAAATGTGGAGTAGATGATATGGAGAAAACAGAAAAAATAGGGATAATTTGACGACAGAAAATAGAGAGAGAGAGAGAGAGAGAGAGAGAGAGAGAGGGAGAAGCAGAATGCAGAAAGAACAGGGAGGATAGAGGGTTAATTAGGGGAAAGAAGCTGGAGAAGAAAGCATTTATAGTAGTAGCTGTAAATATAATTTCCTACTCCGAGTCGGAATATGCAGACAGTTGACGAACGCCAATGGATTCTACTGTTACCGCGTTCTCATTTTCCTACGTCATCCCGACTCTGGGTTCGCCTGGACTAGCAGTGTTACCGCGTTCTCACATGTTAGGACACCGCATATTTTATAGATAGCCCACTATAACTACATACTCTTTAAAAGCGCTTATATATAATTAAAAATATGTCACATGTAGCTTAAAAGTAATACATACAGTTCACAATCATATATAAAAATCAATAATATAGAGCTTAAAATTGACTACATATTACTTACTGTCAACCTTTTTTAATTAAATGATAATAATAATCTATTAGTGGAAAAATTATATATATTAATTATAATCGTTTGCACTTTCATAATGATCACATATGCCTTAAGAATGTATATATATGGTAAAATGAAATATATATTGTAAACTTGCCTCTACAAAACCAAATCACCATAGAGCTTAAAAACCAATCACATATATATTAAAACCAGTAATATACAGCTTGGACTTTTCCTAATAATGAGACGGTTCTAAATAACAATTTATGATTTATGTCGGGCCGAGCCGAGCCAAGTAAACTAAAAGGTTTTAATGGATGGGTCAGGTCAAAAGCTCATGTGACCTATTGAGCTAATGTGTTGAGAGATTGTTTCTCATTGAAACGACCTTAAAACAAGGATTTCATATACTAATAATCGTATTAGTTCGAATATTTTGACCCATGCATAAATAATTTCTCACGATGAGAAGATCACACACAAAAAATTGTTTATTTGGAGCAATAGAAGTATACATTTCTCGAATGATCAAATATATAAAATAAAAACTATAGCATTCCTAAAAAAAATGAAATGCACCATTACAAGTTAAAACTAGGGATGACGATGTGTCAGACTCGGCTCAAATTATTTATCTTTGGACTTTGCTCCGGATAAAACTCGGGTTATGTTTTTCAGTCCATCTCCATTCAGAGTCGGATTATGCATATTTCAACTTTGCTCCGACTCAGACTCTCGGACCTCTGATGGAGTTCGGACTATTATGAAGCTTTATTTTTATCGATATTATACTAATGATTTAAAAGGATTCGAAATTAATAGAATAGTTTTTCAAAGACAACTTACCAAAGAAACTATGTCCTTCAAATTCTAGAATCGCAATTAAAATCGTATAGAATTGTAGAATCGCAGCTAAAATCGTATGATTCTATCGATTCTACACGATTCTAAAAATACTCCAAAAAAATGCTATATTGGGCCTTAGCCACTCAAATCAACTATATTCTTGGACCCTAATTTTTACTTTTTTTTTTTACTTTCTAATAATTAAATTGAGACTCATACCCATAATATGACTATTTTATGAATAACATGCATGGTAGTTGAGACTTTTAGCTTTTTAATGAAAATTCTTGCTACGTTAGAGGTATTTATTTATCTAGATTATCAGGTGAGATTTGATTGAATTTTGTGTTACCGACTTATAAATGATTGAATATATAGGTGTTCATAAATTAGGGTTTTAAAAATATTACAATATAATGTGGTTTTGATAAACCTATTACACTATCACTCTAATTGGCATTACTTATTTTGACAAGGATTATTCTTACTGTATCCACTTGATGTGTTTGTTTTACTATACTATTGATTAGTGTATATCTTTTTATGTTCATCAATTCATAATTCATAAAAATAATAGAAAAATGAAAACAATAAGAAGTATATATGTAATTTTTTAATAATAACAAAGTTGTTTAATATTAAATGAGTTTTAAGTGTTCTTTTACAATAAAAACAGCTAAAGAATATACATAAACAATTACAACTTCTTATTTTTGCAATATTTTTGGATCATGCGATTTAGTGATTCGATTTTACGGTCCGATTCTGAGAAATATTTTTGACTTAAATTTACACTTTCAACAACCTTGTTATAATTCACCTGATCTCTCTTTTAATATTCAATTATGAAACCAACAACGTTGTATTCCTTGAGTATTATCATTGTATTCAATTCGGAGTCGAATGTCAGTTTGGGTCGAGTCGGATTCGGATCGAGCCGGAGACGAAGTCGGATCGAAGTCGGAGTCGGGTAAGAGTATTGGACTTTTTATGAGGTCCAAATTTTTTCCATCTCTAAATGGGACTCGGACTATGTAATCGGATTCAAAGTCAGATACTATTTTTCTCGAACTCAAATCGAAACAAATGAATGAAAGGCGAATTCAAACTCAATTGTCATCCGTAGTTAAAACAGCAGATACAAATCATACAATTAACTAAAAGGATTGAAAATTTTCATGTGTCTTTGTAACACCCCTAGATAATCTGACGTCATTAATTAATATTGTAATGACTTCTGGGTATTTTATAATTATATTAAATTAATTTTGAAGTAGTTTTAATAAATTCCTTTCATATACGAATTTAAATATTAACATATATTTATATTAAAAATACAATTACGATTCTATATAAAGGGGTTCGAATCAAAATAATTATTTTATTTAAAATGTGTGACCATACGGAGATGAGTTCTTAATTGGGCCTCGCAAGAAGATGAATCTAGATAAATAAATAAATAAATAAATAGATAAATAATATAAAAGGATGTGTTAGGGTTGTGAGTACTCCTTCCCTCACTCACAAAAACGTCACGCCTCTTCCTCCTCTTCTGTTCTCTCTGTTCTCCCCTCTCCCTCACTGCTGAGCCACGAAACCACCAACCAGCAGCCCAGCCGCGGTGGCAACCGGTCTCCTACAACACCACTGGTCTTCCCTCTCTCCTCCCTGTGACGCAGCTGCTTCTGCCTCTTTAAACAGCCACGTCAGCAGCATCCTAGGGTGCTGCATTTGCTGCGCGTGCCGCCAGCCACGGTGGCCAGTTTGGGGTCCTCTCTCCTACCGGTTCGGTCCCGTGCTACCACTAGCACAACCTTAACTTACCTCTTTCCCCTTTTTGCTAGTTTTAACATTGTGAGCCATCTCCTCTTTTCTCTAATTTATTTTTCTAACTTTTAATTGGACTTTTATTAAGTGTATTGAGTTTGAGGTTGGTTGTGTTAATTTCATTGAATCTTTTTGTGGGTAAGAATTTGATTGATGAATTAAACATGCTTATAACTTAGGGTTTGAAGTGTGATTTGAAATTATGGGTGATGTGCTGGTTTTGTATTAGTTTCCATGAATCTTAGTATGGGCACTAATTAAGTATGTTATCTATGAACACGAAACGATTAGGGCTTGGATTTAGAGATGAAAATTACTAATAATGTGTGTTTTATACTATATTTTGGTGATGATTGATTAAATAAATTTAAAAGTTGTTTTAAGATTTGGTCAATTGGTTATTATTGTGAATAATTAGTAATGGTGATGCTGTTAGTTGACTATGAAAGTGATTTTGATTGATTAAATTGAGAATAATAGCTACTAATTATTGTGGTTTGATTGTTGTGGATTACAAATACCTTTATTAGGTTGTTATTGAAGTTATAGATACATGATATTAGTAAGCCAAGAGCATAATGTCAACTTATCATCGATGGTTGCTAAAGTTAATTGTTATGTTGTTTTGGCTATAGTTCTTAATAGCTTTGGAGAATGTAACAAATGATATAGCGAAACGATAACTCTAAGATTTGCCTTATCGTTTTATTAATGTTATATTAAAATTGTAAGATTTAGTTGTGATTAGTTATTTTTGGGTAACGCGAGCCGATATGCTCAAAATTAGTTAATGTAAAGAAACGATTCACACATACTTCTACTTTAAATTGATGGAAAGACTTATGTTGTGTTGAGTTAATGATTTTGACTTGTATTGAATGAGTTGTGTGAGTGCTAGAGTAATCGGAAACTCATGTTGAATGGGTGATAGCGGTTACTTTGGTATTTAGTTTGGTATGGCAAAGTAGTTAAGAGAACTTATTAGTTCTACTCATAACTTATATAGGTGCCCATTTTGTAAGAGGAAAGTAGAGCCTTAGTCGGGTGATTTTGTGACTTTTGATCGTGCAGTGACGCTTACAGGTACGTACACGCAGTAACTAACCCTTATATGCAATTTTCTTTAGGACATCATTGTTTATTGTGATAGTATGCATTGTATCGAAACTATGAGGTACTAGTGAGTACACTTTATATGAAGAACTATTGACTATGAAATCCTTGCGCTTAGAATAGTTTAGAGAATGAGAGTGTTAATAGAAGGCGAGAACTACCCCCTTATCTATTTAAGAATTGGATTATGCCTTACTTGGAGTTAGAATGACTCCTTTAGAGGTGAATTTCATATTTTGATGAGTGGCTTAGTGGGTTTTGGCGTGCTGCTATCCCAGGGCGCTCATTATTAGTCGAAAGTGGAAGTCACTCCCATCTGATAAAGTATTAGATTATAATTAGCTGGCGTGACTCAACTGGATTATGTCCGGTTGATTTAGTTTTCCCCTAGGTGAGGTTCGACAGGACCACCGTAAAGGGGGTATGAGCATGCTTAGGTCACTGGGCGCCGAATGGCCGATACCGCCCCCTTGACCGAGGTGTTACCATGCGGGCCTTGCAAACCCCAATATGGTGGCCTCTTCACTGGTTTAGAACCCCAGTGTGTTAGTTTTTCCCGAAGGTAGGACCCGAGAGGGTCAGCTGGAGGGGGCATGAGCTCTTACTTTGCCATGTGCGCCGGATGGCCGATAACGCCCTTGGTCGTGTCACTATGCCAGGAAGTAAAGAAAGATCCACTGATAGAAAGTTATTCAGTGATAGAAAATTTATTCAAGATTGAAAGTTATTTAATGATAGAAGGTTCATTCTTTGATAGAAAGCTTACACATTGATAAAGAGTTTACTTTTTGATAGAATGTTTACTCATTAATAGAACATCTACTTATTGATAAAATAGTTTATGCTAGTGAGAAGTGTGCCTAAGTTAAGTTACCTCAAGGGTATTACAGACTATGATCACACTTACCTTAAGATAGACAAGCTCTATAAGGTCATGTGTTAGGTATTCTGTTAATGCCTTGGTCGAGCTGATACTACACGTGTTTTGCAAGAGTTTATGTTTGAAAAGAGGAGCGTGAAGACCTGCATTCTACCCAAGAACACATGGTTCGGGTTGGAAAGCATGTAATGAAATTAAGAAGTATAAGTGGCCGATAAACGGTTACTATCTGTGCTTGCGTTTTATGAAATCATCTTATGTTGTTTTATGATATAATGCTATCTAGTAGTTGGCCTTATTATATTTGATGCTAGTTACTGACGTGTACGTGTTTGTGTTTATGTTTGATTGTTGATGACAATTTATGATTGTCCTGCTATGACACATTGGCCTTTGGTCTAATGTCGAGCAGCAAGAGGATGATAGACAGGCATAGCTGGTACTGGAGCTTCTTTTGAATTGCATTGCATTTGGGGAGAGTGATGAGGGCGAAGCATAACCTGTGTCATACCGCTATCTTTCGATTTTGTAGCTCTTGTTATCTTTTGTAAACTTTGGTTGTATATGTTTTGTTATAAGGCCTTGTGTCCTCCCTCGTATATATTTGTATTTCCGCTGCGTAGTTTATAACTCTGTATGGTTTTAAGGAGTTAAGTCTTTTTAAAACGCAAACGTCGACACTGCAACCACGATCCATGCTTGGCATGCTGATTTGAGAAGCCGGCGACGAATAATTCCGCCGTGACATAGTTTTGATATGCCGTTGGTGCCTTTACTTTATTAGCTTCTAAATAACTTTTGTTTTTCTACAAAGGCGCACAGTTTTAAGGCAGATGCTGTCGAAATTTTCACTCACCTTTTTAAAGTTAATATTTAACGTTTATCTAAATTCTCTTCCTTTTTCTTTTATCTAACACCCGAATTTCCTCCCGTCCTTTACGGTTTCGGTTTTGTTAAGGGGTCGAAAATTCTGGGGTGTTACATTCTTCCTCACAAAGGTTTGCCACATGGAATAATTAAATTGATAGATTTATTGCTATTGTTATTAAGAGTAAATAAGGTAAAGTGAATGTTATTTAATTTCTATTTTGATACATTGATTGAAATAAAATAGTAAAATTTTATTCAAGGACATAAGAAAAATAGATAAACATCAGCTTCCCAATATCTACTAAGAAAAAAAAATGTAAACTAGAAAAAAAGTTAACGGGAAAAAGCTATAAATTAGCTGTGATAAAATAAACAGCAACTCCCAAATATCTGTTATTTGTATTTACTGTACAAAATTAATCTTTGATCTAAAAAAAAGATTATTATATATTAAAAATTAGGCTTGATATAGAATTAATAAATAGTTAACATGAAAAGAAAAAATGAGTTTGAGGATTAGATTGTAGGGACGAAGAGTGAAACCATAGCCAAAAAGAAAAATGTGTAAAATTAGTAGGACCGACTAAAATAAAAATAATACAAATTAGTGCGGTTGACCAAAAAGAATGAGGTGTAAAATTAGTACTGTTCCATTATATGGTTTATTATTATTATTATTTTTGTAAAGATTAAAATTTATAAATTGTGAATTGTATTTTAAATTAATATTTCTACACTTTTGATTATCCTAAGAAATTATTCCCGAGTATATATTTTGTTTTAATCAAGGAAAAGAAGCAAACATGGTAAAAAAAAAAAAAAAAAAAAAACTTTATTTGTCTCACTTATTTTCACATCAATTACTATTTTACTTATTTTGTATTAATTTTATTTTGAACAATGACACATCATTTTCTTTTGTCTCATCCATACATATTAAGGAGTTTAATTTCTTCCACACAATTTATTTCCTCTTTTCGTTTATTGTCAAATATCCTCAAATTTTTATAAAAACACTTGATTTCTCTTTGCCACTAATTCAAAGAAATAAATTGCAAGAAACTATTTCTTAACATTTAAACAGAATCGCATGCATATCATAATATGAATTACTAGATTTAGTTATCATACTCTTGATGCGTGAATTCCACGTTATATAATCGGATATGAAATACACCAAAAAGAGATAATAGAATGTCAAATATCGTTCCTCTAATGTTGGTCCATAAGCATCGAACGGATCACCACGCATGCTAGTGCTAAATAATAAAAACCTCTTTTCTCATTACTTTTTAGATGAAGAATATGAGAATGTAGAAAATACTAGAAATGATAGAGCTTATAGAAACGATGAACAAAGTGTATCTATTTATACATAATGTATCACCTTTTCATATACTCATTACATGTAACCTTTACATGTATTGATGATGATGAAATAAGTTTGTTTTAATTCCTAATTAAAACACACAATTAAACCACTAGTAACTCTTCACATTTCAAGTAACACTTATGATGATTAAGTATATGTTTTAATTCACAATTAAACATATATTCAATCTATGCATAACTCCTTATACTTTAAGTATCCAATGAGCATATTATGTTCTTGATGTAAATAATATCCGATCGATTACTTGTATGTGTCATCTCATAGGGCTCGATTATAATAGTAGTAAACTAATCATATTAGATACAAATCATATTAGATACAGATCATAGTTTGTTTCTAGCAAAATACTATGACCACCTAAAATAATCGAACATAGTTTATCTCCATAATTCGTCACATTTATATATTAGTAATTACACTTGATTAAAGGACACTAATTTGCTTCAATCTCCCACTTGTCCTTGAACAAGTGTGTAACCTTAATTCCTTAAGTCACTTAATATGAAATTTAAAAGCATAATGACGACTCACGTAATCTATACTAACGTTCAAATTTATTTCTTGAAATCTGAGTTTAAACTGTCGAAACAAACGATTAACTCTTAAATCCATTTGAGCACCAGTCCTAATTAATAAGAGGACTTATCTAGTCTTGTATAACCAAAACTCCCACTTAACTTTTAGCAAACCTGAGCATTCTCTTTATAACCTCCTTTTACAGCACGACGTTTGAGAATGTCAAGAGAATACTAATCATTATATGAGAATAGTGTCATACTCATGTCAAAGGAATCTACTAAATATAACAATGAAATTCTCCAAACGTTTTTTTAAGAACATCAAGTAGGTCAGTCCAATATGTATCTCTATACATACCAATGTAAATGACTAGATATCTTTATGTCTCTATAGCCCATGAAACTGCGCTATCAATCAACTTACAACTAGTCCACAAAGAAATCATTTATGTCCAACTTAATGATTCAGACTAGGGACAAAAAGTATTTTAAATAACTTCGGTTCACTTATAGGGTTTCATTTATTAAATCACGTATTTGATAAACCTATCGAATGTTACAAAATATTTTGGACATTTTATTTAATTCTAAACTAAGATTAAATAAGAACAATGACTTTATTGATAAACATAAACCAACATATCAAAGTGCTTTAACTTTGTGACTAATTTTATAATAATAAAATTGTACACAACTAAAACAACTTTCCTATATGTTTTAGCTCTAAAACTCTTGTATGACTCTTTATACTTGAGTTAGGACTATGGTTTAGTTAATGAATATAATCCAATAGAAATTTGCATAATTTCAAGTTTAATTAACTTCAATAGTAGAATTTGCCATACTGCCATGTTTGAAACTCTTTCAAACTAACATTTCTTTTAGAGTAAAGGTAGTAACTCCTTCAAACTAACATCTCTTTCAATATAAGGGCACGATTAGTTTCTTCTCGTCATACTCAAAGCATAAGAGAATTCTAGTCAAATACGTACCATACATGATGGATTTAATGGCCAAAGCACATGAAATCCTAATCATCCTCTTCGACATTGTTTCTTACTAAAAGAAATGCCATAAGACATGGGTTGGAAACAATTTTTTAAAGTTTTTTTATTTTACTTTATCAAAGATATTATCAACATATGCTCTTTGACAGAGTTCAATCATTTATCTCAATCTATCACCATAGATTTGGATGCCCAAAATGTACGAAGCCTCTCCAAGATATTTTATAGAAGAACAAATACTTAGTCAAGCCTTTTTCACACTCGAACATCAATGCATTGTTCCTTATAATCAATATGTCATCCACATACAATACTAAAAAAAACACAACAAAACTCACACTAGCATTCTTTATACACAAGACTTTTTCGAATTTCAAAAGAAGCAAAACTATTGTGTTTACCTATTCAATATGAATAATCATGCTCCTAGATGTTTGCTTCAATTCACGAATGAACTCCAAAGCTTACTTATCTTCCTAGAGATTTTAGAATGTAAAAAAACATTAGTTTGTGTCATAATATACACATCCTCTTCTAAATCACCATTTAGACTGTTGGTATTAACATTCATTTGTCTAGTCTCGTATTCATAATACAAGGTTATTTCTACGATAATCCAAATGGATTTAAGCATAGTTGTTTTCAAAAAATCCTTATCACTACAAATAATATGGATTTCATTTAAACCTTTTGCCATCAATTGTGCTTAGTTGATACATCTAGCACCTTCGTTTAAGTCTTCATCTTGTAAACAAACTTAAACTCAATGGGTCTAGAACCTTCGGATAAGTCAACCAAGTTCAAAACTTATAGGACATACATGGGTTCCATTTTGGATTTGATGGCTCCAAGCCATATGTCGAAGTAGGATTTGCCATCACTGTTATGTAGGTTGTAGGCTCCTCTTCATCTAATAAAAGGACTTTATGACTTTCATGAATGTGTTAACCATCCATAGGGTTCCCTTTGGAGGTTTTATAACTCCTACTAGTCTAACAAACTAGGACAATCACATCAATGTATACAACTGGAGGTAGTACAATACATAAGCTCCCATTAGAGAAGCAATCTCTCCCACTAAAGGAGTAATTTGCGATTGATCATCTTAAACTTCTTCAAGATGAATCTTTTCTCCCACTTGGCTTTTAAGAAAGACACTTTCTTCTAAAAAGAAACCTTCACAAACCAAAACATCTTTTTTCTTGCGACGGTTGTAGAAGTAATATCCCTTGTTAGATTTAGGTTGAAGCATACCTGACAGTAAACATTTTACAGTTGCTTAACAACCCTAAACCCTTAAAAAAAACTTTGAAACTCTTCCAATCCATAACTTATATGGGGTTGTATCAACAGGTTTGGATGAAGTTTTCAAAACATGAACAACAATGAAATTGCATTAACCCAAAATGTATCAGAAAACTTGACTAAAGTCATCATCGAATGAACCATATCTAATAAGGTTTAATTTCTCCTCTTGAACACATCATTCATATGAGATGTTTTAGACGAAGTTCATTATCAAACATTTTCACAACTCTTTAATGATTAACAACTTCTTGACTCAAATATTTATCACGTTGATCTCGTGCCTAAATTATCTTGTCAAGATGATTCCAAAGTTCATTATGAAAACCTTTGAACATTTCAAAAGACTTCATCTTATTAAATTGATACATCAGTATGTCCTTACATCAATAATATTTTTTATGAAGTACTCATACCTTCCCTGGCCGAGATATTCATTAGGCATATACATCTGAATGTACTAGTCTTAATAAATCACTAGCTCGTTCACCATGTCAATAAATGATGATTTAGTCATTATTCTAAGCAACAAGATTCACATATTCCATATGATTTAAAATCAAATGAGTGCAACAATCCATCTCAATGGAGTTGTAGCGTGTTTCCAATTTACTTATTCAAACGACAATGCCAAAGATATATATGATTAGAATCCATTGATTTTTTTTTTAGAATTATTAATGTGATAGCTTATCAGTTTATCTAAATCTATTATGTAAGATCATTCATGTAATGACAAATATCATAGTAGATATCAACTTTGTAAAATGAACCATTCCTAATTACAAAGTTGAAATCTTCAGAATATGAAATCAAATTTGAACTCATAGTTAAAATTCAATAACTATTATTAAGATCGAACATGAACCCTGAAGATAAAGATAAACACTAAGATCATATGGCTAATGTAGCTACTATAGTTGCATTTCTCATACGTAGGTCAAACTTTGCATTCTAATTGTTGCAATCTCTCTATATTTCTACAAATGTAAGAATTACAAAATGTATCAAATACCAATCAATTAGAGCTAACAAAGCTTCATTATATCACCTAAATACCTAAAGTAGAAGCAATGTAGAAATTCTTCTTGTCTTTACATATTTCAAACAATACTACTTTTAACCATAAGAACATCTTTCTTTGATTCAACACAAATTGTCTGTTTTTGCAGTTTTGAATATACCAGTTACTCTAAGTGAGTGTATTATTACAAAACAAGAGTCTTGTTAAACTCAACATCAAGGTATTCTTTGTTTTCAAAATAAATTTTCATGTTGAATGAGACTTGCCTTTATTGAGTTGGCTATCAACTATAGCCTTGAACATCTCAAAAGTCTCAATCATAGCTTGTTTCTAAAACATTTCTTGGAGTTGAGTGAGGCAGTCAAAACTTCAATATTCTCGAACTATTCAAGAATCATAGATGTCATCATCAAATATGTGACATACAAGAAACTCTCATTTGTAATTTCAAAATGACCTTACCCGAAGCAGACAGATTAAACATGGGTTAATACGAATTTGGGATTTTTAAGTATATTAAATATACGTTCATGCTTTGAGAACTATTCTCAAATTCCTTGACAACACAAGGAAGTTGTTTTAAATTTGTATTTCTTTTCAAGACCATAAACAAAAATAATATCATTTTAATTATATACCATCTACAAAGTGCAAAAATAAATTACGTTTATCATGATATAACTTTATATGATTTTAAACAATTTAAAATCACTAGCAATAAACACTTTATTCATTTTAAGTTGTCCCTTATGAATATAGTGATTCCAAGATCCTATTCAAAATAATCGTAAGCAGACTTGTGCCTTACTCATAAAATAATTTTAGCAAGGTAAGTAAACTCTTTTACTAATTACAACACATGTAATGTTTGGTTGATAGGTGATATCTCTGTATCAAAAACCTACCCTTTTACTTCGAAACCCAAAACCCTTTTGATGATTTTGTTGAGCATAACCAAACAAACGTGTAAATTTCCCAAATTTACTCTATTCTACCTAAACCAATTAGCAATACCCTACTTAGGCAGAACCTATCACTAATGGTAAAGGCTTCATTAGGTGTTTATTTTAGAAAAGCAAAACTCAATATTATTTAGGGACCTATATTTTATGTTGTGTTATTTAAAAATGAACACGTGAATAAATAAACAACATAAATATAGCAAAGCATTTTAAAATTAAATAATAAAATGCAAATAATAAATGTGATCTAAAATGTGACCCATGAACCTAGAGACTAACTTCTTTAAGGTTTAATCCTCAAATCAATGCGGATCTCCATCCTTGATCATTTTTGATGTAAAATTAAAGAAACTTTTGAAATTTATAATTACTTTAATTAGTAAATTACAAAGCATAAACGATGCAATATAGATCGTAACTAAAATTAGAAAATATAAATCGATTCACCAATCGTGAACTTTATTCTATTTTGGGTCATACTAGTCACCTTATGCAATGCATAATATCAAATATTATAAAACATACAATTATATTAATATCACAGTATTAAAATACAATACATGTAATTAAAACATGAACAACTTAATAGTATTAATCATATTAATAAGATTAAACAATAACATAATCAAAAATCAACCATTTAAATAATTAAAGCAAAAAATATTTTATAGAGTTATTTATGTGTAATTTAATCATATTAAAGACACCCATTACTTAATTATATTAATCACATTAATAGAATTAAGAAATTACTAAGTAAATAAATCAATTAGAAAATTTTTTATAATAATAACTATTTATGTGCAATTAATCAAATTAAAACATCCCTCACTTAATTTTCATTAATCTCATTCATAAATTAAGTTATGACTAATTTAATAAAATTAAATAATCATTATTATGTTTTGCAATTAATCAAATTAAAAGCACCCTCCACCTATTTCACATTAATCATATTAAGTAATGAATAATTTAATTAATTAATCAATTACTAATTTTATTAAATCACTAATTAACCATCATTTATTATTTTATTCAATTATAAGTTAAATGTGGAAATTAATTCATAATAAATTTATTAATTGCAATTAGATTAAAAGATTTAAAAAAAACAAAATGATGCTAGAGCACACACTAACACGCGGGCTTCAAAACCTAGCAGACGAAGGCCCGCAATCCCATTCCCTTCCCCAAATTGAAAACAACAACCATTGTTATGTGCTCATTACGCTTCCTGGCCGGTCATCGAAGCCACCATGGCCGCCGGGAACCACCTTGAAACAATCCCATACCGCGCGCAAACCACCCAAGATAGACCGGCCACCATGGCTTGAGCCAAGCGAGCCGCCAATATGGGCGATTTTTGCACAACTTTTCGAAAAAGACATGAATTTTAGGCTAAAATTTGTCCAAATTTTTTTTCAAATTAAGGGTCGAAACTAAAGGATAAACACTTAATTATCATATAATAAAAGTTTGCAATGGATTAATTTTGTAAATTAATAAAATTCAAACAAATTAATACATTTGGAAAAAAAAAACTAGGGTTCTTCATTTCGAAAATGAAATTGGTTAATAGTGTTCAAATTACAAACCCAATTAACAATCAAGTTGTTGGGAAATGAAATTCAAACACAGAGAAAACAATTTTCAATCCCAATTCGTACCAAAAATCGAATTTTTGCGACGAAAGATTTCTAATTATGAACATTATTGGGCGTTTTTTTTATACCGAAAAGAAACTAATAAAATTTATTATCTTATACATCAAATATACCAAAATAACAAATCTGCGAATTAAAATCTAATTTTAATATTTTCCATTTCTATAATCCAAATGATTAAAATCATATTTTAATCGAGCAATTATAATCCACATTTTTAGCCTCCCCTAATTGAATCCAAATAATAATTTTTTTTATCATAATCATATTATAATAATGCAAGAGGCTAACTGATACCACTGCAGGAATTTAGATGTGTAAAGCGAAATTGCAAGAAACTATTTCTTAACGTCCAAAGAGAATCGCATGCATATCATAATATGAATTATCAGATTTAGAATAATATCATACCCTTGATGCGTGAATTCCACGTTATATAATCGGATATGAAACATACCAAAAAGATAATAAAACGTCAAATGTCGTTCCTCTAATGTTGGTCCACAAGCATCGAACGAATCACCACGCCTGCTAGTGCGGAATAAGAAAAACTCTTTTTCTCAGTACTTTTTAGGTGAAGAATATGAGTATGTAGAAAATACTAGAAATGATAGAGCTTATAGAAAAGATGAACAATGTGTATGTATTTATACATAATGTATCACCTTTTCATATACTCATTACATATAACCTTTACATGTATTGATGATGATGAAATAAGTTTGTTTTAATTCCTAATTAAAACACACAATTAAACCACTAGTAACTCTTCACATTTCAAGTAACACTTATGATGATTAAGTATATGTTTTAATTCACAATTAAACATATATTCAATATATGCATAACTCCTCATATTTTAAGTATCCAATGAGCATCTTATGTTCTTGGTGTAAATAATATCCGATCGATTACTTATATGTGTGACCTCATATGACCCGATTATAATAGTAGTAAACCAATCATATTAGATACATATTGTAGTTGGTTTCTAGCAAAACACTATGACCACCTAAAATAATCGAACGTATTTTATCTCCATAATTCGTCACATTTATATATTTGTAATTACACTTGATTAAAGGACTATAATTTCCTTTAAATGATACATAGATTCTTCTTCACCTCCATTGTTGTTTTACTTGACCGGTTAATCCTCTGGTAATAATTTCTTACTTATGCTATTTTTTTTTTGTTTTTAGGTGGTGGATGAATGAAGAACCAAGAATCTCCTCGTCTTCTTCACAAGGTCGAAATGGATCATCTCTTGGTTTTAATGTTCGCACTATCATTGGAGAGCTCAACGGATGAGCTTTGTCCATATGAAATCTTTTTAAAACCTTTTCTGTATAGTTGGATTGGTGCACAAAGATTCCTCCCATTAAGTGCTCTATTTGTAATACAAGGCAAAATTTTGTTTTCCCTAGATCTTTCATTTCAAATTCTTTCATCAGGCATTTTGCAATTTGTTCAAGCTCTTTGGGAGTTCCAATGATGTTTAAATCATCAACATAAACTGCAATTATAGAAAATCCTGATTGAGTCCGTTTAATAAATACACAAGGACTGATTTGATCATTTTTAAATCCTTCTTTCAGGAGATATTCACTAAGACGGTTGTACCATATTCTGCCAGATTGTTTTAGTCCATAAAGTGACCTTTTTCAGCTTTATGGAAAGCATTTCTCTTGATTTATGGTTTTCTAGTAATTTAAGTTCTTTAGGGACTTTCATATAAATGTTTGTATCAAGTGATCCATATAAATATGCGATCAAAACATCCATAAGTCGCATTTTCAACCTGTTTGATATAGTTAGACTTATCAAAAATTTTAGTGTAGTTGCATCCACTACTGGAGAATACGTTTCCTCATAATCAATCCCTAGTCTTTGGGAAAAACCTTGTGCTACAAGTCGTGCCTTATATCTAACCACTTCATCTTTCTCATTCCTTTTTCTTACAAATACCCATTTATAACCTACTGGTTTTATACCATTTGGTGTTTGGGTAATTTGTCCAAAAACTTCTCGTTTCTCAAGTGACTTTAATTCTGCTTGAATAGCATCTTTCCATTTTGACCAATCATTCCTATGCCGACATTCTTGTATCGTTCTTGGTTCTATATCATTTTCATCAAGTGTTATTTCGGTGGAAATTGAATGAGCAAGTGCGTCGTTAACAATAACATTCTTTCGAATTATTTGCCTTTTAGTTGAAATGTAATTAATCGAAATTTCATTGTTATCTTTGATATCATTATTTTCTTCTTCTTTGAGATTTTCATCCTCATCTCCAAAACTTGTTTCTTTACAATTCATTGAAGAAGTAATATTGGTAACATTTGCCATTTCTTTCAACCTTTTGGATTTTCTTTGTTTCAAATCCTTTGAACCAAGTGGTCTTCCACGCTTCCCGCGTGCAATAGATTCATTTTCAGTGGCTTTGTTATCAGTAGGAATTTCAATTCGTGCCGGAACATTTGCGGCAGGAATATATGATTTTGTCACTTGCTTTGTTTCTACAAATGGATCAGGTAATCTGTTTGGAATATATTTATTATGGACAAATTTTCTAACTTCTTGTTCAGAAGCATTCGTTTTTGGATCATATATTTTCAAATGCATTGCATTCCATGTGAGATCTATTTCCTTCTTATTTGAGTCCACTTTCTCTCTGCCTAAGGATGGGAATATTGTCTCATTAAAATGACAATCTACAAATCTAGCATTAAATAAATCACCAGTCATTGGTTCTAAATATTTGATAATTGATGGGCATTCAAATCCAACATAAATTCCCATCCTTCTTTGTGGACCCATTTTTGTACGTTGGGGTGGCGCAATAGGGACATATACTACACATCCAAATATTTTCAAGTGTGATATATTTGGTTCTCGACCCTGCACTAATTGCTGTAGTGAATATATATGATAAGCACTTGGTCTCAATCTTATCAATGACGATGCATGTATTATTGCATGGCCCCACGCAAATGATGGCTATTTCGACCTCATTAATAATGGTCTGTTGGAGTCTTTCAATCAATGATTCAGCCATACCATTTTGAGTATGAACATGAGCTACTGGATGTTCTACGTCAATTCCAATTGACGTGCAATAATCATTAAAAGTTTGAGATGTAAGTTCTCCGGCATTGTCAAGCCTTATTCGCTTAATTGTATATTCTGGAAATTGATTTCTCAATCGAATGATTTGAGCTAGTAATTTTGCAAATGCCACATTTCTAGTTTGTAGGAGACTTACATGTGACCATCGTGTTGAGCCATCAATCAATACCATAAAATATTTAATAATTGGCCCACATATATCTCTATGAATTCTTTCTAGAAATTTAGGAGTTTCAGTAGCAATTTTATTTAAAGATTGTCTAATTATCAATTTTCCTTGTGAGCATGCAGAACATGATAATTCATTTTGTTGGGGAATTCTCATTTTCTTCATTAGATGTCCAATTGAATTTTCAATAATTTTTCGCATCATTCCCACACCAGGATGACCCAATCGGTCAAGCTATAAATTCATCATTTCTTTATTATCTAACTTCTGGTTAGACACCATGTTTATCTCAACCGGTTTTATATTAATGCGATATAATCCCGATGAGTATGCTAGTAATTTTTCGTAAATGCTCTTGCCGCATTTTTCAGATGTGATGCATAAATATTCAGTATGATTTTCGGTCATTGTTTCTAAATGATAACCATTTTGCCGTACATTTTTGAAACTTATGAGATTTCGTCGAAATTTACACGAATATAAAGCATCATTAATTACTAGTTTTGTCCCATTAGGAAGTATTATTTGAGCTTTTCCATATCCTTCTATTAGTATAGTAGTTCCAGAGATTGTGGTGACATTTGCTTTCACCATCTTCAACTCAGAAAAGTATTCTTTGTGCTTTAGGATAGTGTGAGTTGTTCCACTATCTAAGAGGCATTGATATTTGAATCCATTTTCTAACTGATCCATATCTTCATATTAAATAAATAGATAGTTAAAATAAAATTTCATTAACGTTAGATGATATCAATACATAAAAAGAAGATTGCATATAAAAAGGAAATACAACTAAATAAGCACCACAACATTGTTAAGAAAAATTCAAATATATTTGTCATATTCTTTATCATTTTCATCGCCATCTAAATAAAAGTCTGAAAGGTCAAGATTAGGCATTGACGTGCTTGCTTTATTATAAGGATCGACATTAGGCATTGAGGTGCTTGCTTCATTAAAGTTTACTTCCATACCTTTTCCCTTTTTCTTTTGGGAAGCTAGATACAACTCTACCAAATGTTTGACAGTACGACATGTACGTGCCCAATGCCCTATCATGCCACATTTGTAACAAATACTTTCTTTTCCTTCTTGATGGCTATTTTTATTGTGATATCCAACTTGTTTTCCCCTTCGAGAATTATTATTGTAATGACCATTTTGATAATTTTAGGGAAAGTGGCATCTACGGAATCCTTGAAACTTTCTACCATGTCCATTAAAATTTCCACGACCTTGTCCTCGTCCTCTTCCTCGAAAATTTCCGCGTCCTCTACCACGGTTATTATAATTTCCACGGCTTTTATTTTCAACAGCATGTGCTTCAAGCACATGTGTTTTAGTAGAGTGTGTCTCACGGATAGTTTGAGATGCAATAGGTCTCGTATTATGATTTTTCCAGACAAGATCATTATGTTGTTCAGCCAATGAGAAAACTACACTCAGATCTGAATATCTTTTAAAATTTCTTTCCCTATATTGTTGTTGCAGAATAATGTTTGATGGATGAAAAGTAGATAATGTGAGTTCAATCATTTCTGCATCAGTCACCGGGTGCTCACAATATTTCAACATTGATGCAATTCGGTATAATGTTGAATTGTACTCACTGAGAGTCTTAAAATCAGAAAATCTTAAATTCTTCCACTCATGGCTAGCTTGTGGAAGAAGCACCCTTTTGTGGTGATCAAATCTTTCAACAAGAGAGTCCCACAATGTTTTGGGATCTTTTATGAATAAATATTCAGATTTAAGGCTATCATGAATATGATGCCTCAAGAGGACTAAGGCTTTGGCCGTTTTTTGATTTGTAGCTACCTTTATTTTGCTAGCTTGAGTTCCATCTATTGGATCCTTTTCTTTTACTTCCAATACAGTATGTTCAAGTCTTTGAGCTTCTAAGTTCATGATGGCATCTTCTTTTCATTCTAAGAATTTTTGTCCAGTTAAGTCTAATATGTTGAATAGTCTTTTGGTAATTTCTACGATACTTGGTACATAATATATAATTGTTTTGTAAGTATATGAGAATACAATAATTCTTATATTTTCATAATAATAAACCATTAGAAAAAATTATGATGTTTTAATTTCATAATCTTCTCTCCCTCGGTTTATTGTTATGAATTTGTTGTAGATAATAAATTTAGGAATAAATCAAGAACAAGAGAAATAATAATAATAATAATAATAATAATAATAATAATAATAACAAGGAGAAGAAGAAAAAAAATTAAAGACAGTAAATGCTAAAGAGGGTAAAAAAAAAAATAGCATTTACATGATATATTAGTACATTTTATCATACAAAATACACTAACAAACAAAAGAAAATATGACAAAGAAAATCATGTGCATTTTGTTTCTTCTTCTTCAAAATAAATTACTTCTTCATAATTATTATAATTCCTAATGCTACAAGAAGGACCACCTAACCCATAATTAAGGAGATATATAATTTAAGTTTGGCAAAATTTTCTTCAAATCTAAAAGTATGGAAAGAGGAAGATGGATTGTTTTTGTAATGGTGGTACATTGTCGGTGGAAGGAAGAACGAGAAGGAGGGTTTTTGATGTAAAGAGTAAAGTTGAAAGGATAAGGGTTATGTGGTAACAAAAATTGGGGTAATCCGATTTTAAAGAGGGTTATCCCAAATTGTACAATATACCGTATTATTTATGTATACTTAAAAGAAATACATAAAGTAAAAGGTAAATAAAAAAATGCACATATAAATATACGAGAATAAAAAATAATACTAACCGTCCATTTAGGCGGTAAAAGAAAAACAATTACCCAGCCATATAGGCGGTTTAAAGAATAACAAAAGAAATAAATAATACTAACCGTCCATTTAGGCGGTAAAAAAAAAGTTAACCAGCCATATAGGCGGTATAAAATAAAATAATAACAAAAGCAATAAAGTGTCCTTGTCATCCGTAAAGGTGACGTATTGTCCAATAAATTATTTAATGGGTCATTTAAATTTATTTTGCAACGTTTAGTACTTGTTTCTCTCTCATCATCTTTGGTTCTTTTATTACTTGGTGAGGATTTATTTTCAGTTGATGTTGTTGGGGCATTATTAGTTGGTTGTGTTGATGAATTATTTGTTGGTCGTACTGGTGAAATATTAGTCGGTGGAACTAGTGGATTATTAGTTGGTCGTACATGTGAATTACGAGTTGGTGGTACTGGTGGACCATTAGTATTATTGGGATTATTATGTCGGAGCTGATTTAAATCAGTCCTTGCTGGGTTTGTAGTGAAGGGTATGTAATTATGCATAAAAAATAAAAATGTGTTAGAAACACCTTGGATAACGACGTTGATACCATTTGATTGTTGGTCAATTTGTGGGTACCGATGAAGAAGTAAATTCATTAATTACCTTTCACACTATATTCATTAATTACCTTTCACACTGTATCTCAACAGAGAAAAAAAATGGCACTATAGAACAGTAGAAGATTATTTGAGTTACTTTACCAACTTTAAGTAGAGTAGCATTGGAAAATCTGTAGAGTAGAATTTGCAAAATCATTTGACTTTGTGTAAGCAACTACATTGGAATTGGATACTAGTACGGTACACTACCTAGTTTCCACTTTGTTTCCATATATATGACAGCTTTGGCCTGTAGCAGGGGTGGAATTATACGCCTTAAAGAACACTTGGCTCATAAAAGGGGAAATGTTCCTCTTACTAATGTTTCAGCACCAGTTCAAAGGGACATGACAATTGTATTAAAAGAATATAAAGATAAGAAAAAGGATAAGATCATCCAAACAAGGGCACTTGAAGATGAGTTAAGTAGAGCTAATAATCATGGTTTTGAAGATGATAATGATGGCGACATTCAGCTGGACATTGCAAGGCAACAAGCCAAATGCAACAACAATTTGACTATGATTAAAATTTGATGCGTGGAAGTAGTTTCCATGAAGGTGGAAGTAGTTGAGCACCTTAATTTATTAGGTCTTCTACAGTTGGGGAAGTTGGAAAAGATCGTACTTTTGAACCAACATCTATACCAGCCTCTCGATTAAGGGATGTAGAAATTGACCTAGAAAAATATTCAAAAGCCAAAAAGCAACAAAAGATTAATACACCATGGCTTAAAAAACAAAGCAATTAAAAGCTTTTGAGAGCATTTGGAAATTGGTTTATTGACACAAACCAACCATTTTCGTGTGTCAATTCAGTATATACTAACCCATTAATGAATGCTATTCGTGAAGCTCCTCCCCAATGTAATGCTCCAACTGCATATGAGCTAGCAGAGGTTTATCTCCCCCAAGAATGTAGATTGATGAAGTAATATATTACCTCATTTGCTAATATATGGGAGGAGCGAGGGGTTTCAATAATGTGTGATGGTTGGATTGGTCCAACTAAAATGCAAATAGTTAACTTTCTTGTTTATTCAAATCGTGGCACAATGTTTTATAAGTCCGTTGATGCAACTAATGTGAGATCAAGGACCAGAGAATACTACTTTTCATTGATGAAAAAGGTTATTGAAGAAGTTGGACCAAGTAGAGTGGTTCAAATTATAACTGATAATGAGGTTACAATGAAGCTTGGCGGCAAGAAAATAATGCAAACCTTTCCAAACATTTAGTGGACGGCCTGCAGTGCACATTGCATTGATTTGATATTGGAGGAAATGGTAAAAAAGACAAGTATCAAGGAGGTTTTGATACAAGCAAGGATGATATCATCTTGGATTTATAACTCTACATGGGTTGTGAACTATATAAAGAAGTTTATAAATAAGTGAGAGATTTTACGTCCTGGTATCACTCGATTTGCCACACATTTTGTGTCTTTAGAAAGCATTGTTAAGCACAAAATGTCTTTAAGAAATATGTTTGAGTTTATTGATTGGTTGAGCTCTAGACGGGGTCAAATGAATGATGAAAATGCAATGTGAGTTCGTGAAATCATACTTGGAAACTCGGAAAATGCAGCAAAATTTTGGCAAAAGTTGTTAAAATTGAGATTCTACTTGGAATCGTTCAAGCTTGTAGAATCGAATCGGTAAAACCGAATCGTAGAATCATAAGATTCTACAATAAACTTAAATTTTCTATTTAGTCATAATCATTCACCTCAAATGTTTTAGTTTATAGATTTAAGTTTTATTCACTTCATTTTTAAGAATGAAATAGAAATATATTTAATAATTAGTTCAAATTTTCATATCAATGAAGAAATTTATTTTTTCAAAGTTATGATGTTGGATCATTAACTTATAAGAAAAATTAAGGAAAGATGGTAAATGAGAAAAATTTTTAAAAAATTAAGAATAAATTTGTAAAATCGAATTGTTAAATCGTAGGATCGTAGAATCGTGTTATGATTCTACCTCTAAAAATTTTATTTTGATTAGAATCGTAAGATTCTACCAACTTACGATTCTACCTACGACTCGAATCGCTCGTATATTTTTGGATCGTAAAATTGTAGAATCGTAGATCAGAATCGTGATTTTAATAATCATGTATAAGGAAATTATGATGATTATGGACATATCATTACATACAAATAGTTGTTCAACTATAAAAATACGAGTATAGGCTCAATTCTCTATTTATGTGATTTTTTTAAAAAAAATCGCTCCGCGTCGGCCACGATCCGCGTTAAAACTCCATTACAACCGTTTTCCGCGATACCACGTCTGATTCCGCAAATACGTCCGCGACCACATTTTTTTCCATGAGTTTAAAATATATATAGATGATAAAATATATCCATGTGAGATCTCGTTAGATTATTCTTAATGTATACTTTTGTATTATATATTTTTTATAATATTTTATGTTGCGTATTTAGAGATATTAAAGCTCAATTTACTTTAAAAAGTATGTAAAAAATATACGAGAAGAATAAAAAAGAACAGAGGGAGTACTTGTGCACTCTTGAAATTCACGAGTTGTTTTATTAATCATGTTTTATTCAAAATTTTATCGAAATAATGAAAGAACTTGTTCTCGGACAATAGTTAGTGACGCATAGTATCTTCCAATGTCAAGGGTTCAGATTGTTTTTGAGTTGGTTTAGTGTTTCTTTATGGACAAGATTAAAAAACTGATATATTATACGTTTCGTCAAAATTAAGTGCTATCATGTGACATATCTAAATTGTTTTTGAGTTGTATTATCGAGTCCAATGATAAAAGGGATTTTAAGGTACTTAAAGTTAAAATTGATTGAAATTGGCTATGAGTAAAATAAAGGAGAAACAACAAACTCATACATGCTCAAAGAAGAAGGTTGGACGACTGGAATTAATTAAGTAAGGGAAATAAAGATTATTGTGTTTTTTTTGTGATTAATTAAACAAAGATTATGAAAACTAAAAATATCCTTGAAAATACTAAGATTGAAAACTAAATACTATGTACCCCATAATTGCCTAAGGCTAGGGATGGTTAGTGATGATATTTAGTGAGACTCAGGATCAAATTATCTATACTTCAACTTTGTTTCGAATAAATGTCATACGTTTTTTCACCTCCAACTTTACTCCAACTCGAATTTTCTCTAACTTTACTCCAACTCTAATTTTTGGCCCTCCAGATTATGATATCATTTTTTGAAAAATCAAATTTATACGACAATACTTAAATTCACAAATATAATGTCCTTCTTATACGCTATGATTTGTTCAAATTTTGCTGGACAAATAAAAATAGTTCAATCAATTTCACTTTTTTTCCGAAACAATCAATCTAATTTTATAACTCAAATATGCTAGGATTCACAATAATTTACTTAATTAAGAGGAAAATTATCTATAATAATCCCACCTATTAATTAATCATGAATAGTCCCAAGTTTACAAGGTATTTGTCTTGAGCAAACTCGGGTAACCGAATGACATGTTATAACAAGTTTTATTTTTTTAAAAAAAATAAATTTATACCGAGAAAAATGTAAAAAAAAATGTTAGAACTTTCTAAAAAATTTTTATGTAAATTTTCTAAACTTTTCTCTAATTTTATATTAATTTTTAGTTTACGTTTTTGGTAAATTACCTATTATAGCAAGTCATTTGATTACCCGAGTTTACTCTAAGAAAATACAGCATAAACATGGGATTATTCATGTTAATAATTAGGTGGAATTATTGTAGAAAAATCATGAAAATGTTGGATTATTCAAATTAATTTTTCCTAATTAAAAATAAGAAAAATCAAACTCATAACTATGTCTTTTGAATAGACACGATAAAGTTTAAAGAATGTTCGCTACAAATAAATAACAAAATAACGACGACACTTACGATCGCCATTTAATTGCTAAATTGGCAAAAAGTGGTTCTGGCGAAGGCACAAAAGGTGAAATCTATTTCGGAGGAAGCTAAATAAAAATTGGACGCTCGAAGTGGAGAGGAGCTATGGCATGGCTATGTCACATGGACGTAGCGTAGTCAAAAAAAATTTCAAAAAATTGGGCGACGAGCTGGCTACGGAAGTTGGCTGTCTCCCACTCAAAAAAAATCGAAAAAAATTGTTTAATCTGGGCGACGAGTTGGCTATGGAAAATGGCCGTCGCCATTTTCTAGAAATCCTATAGAGATGACTTTTTTGTCGCCTGTTCGTCGCACTGGCGATGAACAAATGGTCGTCGCCCTTTTGGCGTCGTCATTTTAACATTTATTTGTAGTGGTTGAAGTCTTATTGAAAATCCTTCTATGAGGTGATTAAATAATTATTCCACCAATAAACCACACATAAATACTAGTTGAAATAGGCACATTTTTATGTTGTTAATAATTTCGTTTTTAAAAATTAGAATTAATTATAGGTTATTTAATATATTACGTATTTTGATAAGTTTGAATTTATGTAAAATACGTAAATTAGTCAAGTATTTAGACATTGTAAATCTCAGCTGAAAAGTTTAAGTGTCTATTAGATTTGGCTCAATGTCAAGGATAACACTAAGTCCATAGCTAAGTGTCAAGCCAAGTGAATAACCTCAAACCTTAACTACTCGAGCCAAATGACAAACCAAACAAAAGTAGACCATGATCATACTAGCACAACTCTTGTCCCAATCAATAACAACACGCATCAAAAGCTCCATAGCAGGATTATAGATCTGCATGTTGAACACGAAACATGCCTCTAATCGCAGCTCGCGATACTCTACATGCCCCGTGCAATTCTCCGTAGCTTGTAAATCGTTATTGCGGGCACGGAACGGAAAATTCGGTTATCGCTTGTTATGCAGGATTATATGTTTTGATTATATGTTTTTTAATTTGCTTTTGAACTTATTTTTTAGTAATGTATATTTAAATTTTTTTTAGTCATTTATCTTAAAATACTAATTAGAGTTTGTACTTGCATTGTAAAGACTAGTATTATATATGTGATGCATGGTGATTGTAATAAGTTAATATTATAGTCATATAAAAAATTGTTGCAACAGTATAAACAACTAAACATTTAAACAATTATTTAATACAATTTATATGCATTAAATTAATATTACAAATTTATTTCAGAAGATTAAGTTACTACTTGTAATCAATACCAAAATGAACATCAAGAGGTTTTTATAGCGTATTTTTACAGTTTCACAGTGAGCTCTCTGATGGTTGTTGAACAAAATTGTACCTGGATCATCCATCCATGATTGCTCATTTTGACTTGAGCTAGAACTAGCTCCATATATGGTAGAATTGCGATAATGTACTCCACCATAATTGAAAGTGCCATGTTTATACATCTGAACATTTTCAGGATTTCTAGGGTTAAAGTTATGAGTGGAAAAACCATATTAATTTTCAGATCCTAATTGGTACGGTCAAAGCAATTGACAAAAATCTGTAGACATAGAGTATGGTGTACCCATGAAAAATTCGAATTTTAACCTTTGATTCAGATGACATCATTTGTGAAGAGAATTTATGCAGTGAATTATAACCATCAACAAAATCATGTGAATATTGCCTTAATTAGCGGTCTCCTAATACGTCCTTTAGATGTTTAATAGTGTTGTTCTACACCAATCGAAGGTCGGGTTTGGAATCCACCACTACATTGTTCAAAAGGATTAGACACCTCATAGTAATTGTATGCACTTCCATGATCACAATCATCGTTACGATCATCATTACCATCATCATAACCATCATCATCACCACCATCAAAACCAACATCATCACTACCATCATTGTCGTGGTCACTTTTTAGAGGAGATAACGCATATTGTCTCTGATGACTAGACTCACTTGTTTGTGGACAATTAATTGTAGGAGTATTATTTTTCATTATCACCATGGTCACCATCATTATCGTTATCGTCAAAATTTAACCAAGATAAATCATATCCATTGAAGAAATTGATCGGATTTAAGCTACTATTAATATCATCATTTCCCGTTTCTATAAATTTCTCTGTTTCAATTTTATGTTGTAGCGGTCATATATGATCATATGAAGCCTTTTATATTTAAGACGATTTCTAACGTTTGTATGGACAACGCTCTACATGCTCCAGTTTCTTTCATAATTTGATAATGAATTATTTGGTTTAATACTTTTACAAATTACAACAATTTTTGGCAGCTTAGGGGACTTTCACCATAATTAGATAGTATCATCAATAAATTTTTAAAGTTAACAAAAACTTGTAGAAATGGAATACTTGTTGACCGGTTTTAATTTATACTTCAAACATCAAGTGCCAACTTCTTAATAACTGTTTTTAACCTATCTACCAACTCCTTATATTTTTAATATCATGTTTCTTAAACATGTACCTGTAAGAATGACTCGGGTTGGTTTCTCATTAAGATTAATGTTAATATATACAAGATTGCCACTATACTTTAGGAAACTAAATATTTTCCTAATATTCTACATAATCACAAAGATTACAAAAATATGCAAGAAACCAAAGATAAATTATTCTAAGATATTCTAATATTCTAATACACCCCCACAGTCGAATCGGGAGGTTTAGAGACGCTGAAACTGGAACGAAAATCATCAAATAATACTTGAGGAAGGCCTTTGGTGAAAATGTCAGCAATCTGATAACGAGATGAAACATGAAGTACCCGAACATCACCACGTTTGACTTTTTCACGAACAAAGTGAATGTAGATCTCAATATGCTTAGTGCGCTGATGATGGATCGGATTACCAGCTAAATAAACGGCACTAATATTGTCGCAATAGACAAGAGTAGCTGTGGTAATAAGACAGTGCAGCTCAAGAAGTAAATTGCGAATCCAGCAAGTTTCAGAAACAACATTAGCAACACCACGATATTCAGCTTCGGCACTAAACATGGAAATAGTAGTGTAGACTCAATTAGGAACGGGAACAACAACAAGAGGGGGGGTGAATTGTTGTTGTTACTAGTTTAAGCGTTTTTGCCCTGTTTTTGCGGAATTGAATTAAAATAAATAAAGCTTAAACTTAGAGCGAAATAATTAAAAGAGACAAACGATTTTTACGTGGAAACCTTCTAGGCCTAAATAGAAGGAAAAACCACGACCCCTCGAGATTTCTAAATTCTCCACTATGTTTAAGGCAACTCGTTACAATTACATTAAACATCTTACTTCACTCGAAGCGCATCAACTAGGCCAACTCTTCTCTCTCAAATTGCTTCACTCAAAGCAACAAACTTAGCTTCAATAAAAGCTAAACTCCACACTAGCTTCACTAAAAGCTATGTCCTTAGCTATACTCAAAGCTATTCTCTTCTCTAGCTTCACTAGAAGCATTCTAATTCCCCCTAGACTCACCCAAGTCTAGTTACAAAGATTCTCTCAAAAACCCTTACAAAAGGATAAAAATTCTCTAAAAATAAAATCAATAAGTTGTACAAGAAAATATTATAAATTAATTGGCATTTTAAAAACAAAATTTTCTTGTAAAAGTTCTCCTAAAATTACGTATGATTTAATGGCTCATATTAAGGCAAGTTTTGAAGAATAACCGAGTCCACTATTTGTAGAGCTAAAATCCCTAATAAAAAGGAATATTCCAACCCATTATTCCTTATCCAAAATAATCATGGGAATAATGTGGATTGAACTACCAGACGGTTATTTCCACAAGACTTGAATAAATCAAGCATACGGTTAAAACAACAATAACCGCTGTTCCCTAATAATAGGTTCTGTTCCCTTAAGCAGCAGTTTCTTCAGCAACAGTTCCTGTTCCCATAATAACTGCTGGAACTTTTATGCTATTTTATAGAAACGGTTATACTTAATAGGAATGGTTACATGCTAACTAATTATAGGAATGATAACCTATTTTCTAAGATAAAGACCGGTTAAAAATAATAGCAAAGACTTTTTCAACAACAGCTATTCCTATATTTAGCAAATCCAATATTTACTAAATATAGATCCTAAAATAAAGGATCTTTATTTAGAGACTCATACGTAAAGTAATTTTTAGAAAAATTTTTGCCAATTAATTATAATAATTAATAAATGCAACAAATGAATTTAATTAGTACATCAACTAAAAATAATAATTAAAATGATAACCAGAATTTTCAGTGGACGTAAGCTGACTCTAGTACAGGAACAGTGCGCTGTCTCCAATTTCCAGTTTTGCTAGAACATCCAACTTGGGAACAGTAGACCTGCTGTCTCCATTTTACATCCCAAACGATATACTTCTTCTAACATCTTTCGGATCCTTTTGACCTGTACATTTCCATGAACCAAGTCATAGGTACTATCAACGATCATAATCACGACCGGATATCGAATTGCACACAATCTTTAAAAACATATTTGTTTACATAAAGTGTAGTCATCATCAAAACTCAAGATGTCCAACAAATTCCCCCTTTTTGATGATGACAAACTTTTAAACAAACTTAAAACAAAATAGAGTAAAACCAATGTTGAAGAGCATGTTAGAGATTAAAACAACTCTTCTTAACTTAGTAAATTAACTCGTTACAATATAATTTACCAAGCAATCATAGCAACACAGTTTACTCCATATAGTATATATAAACAAAATATAAAATATATGTTTTTAAATAGTTTCCAAAAATAGTTAACATAAATCACTAAGTATTTCAAATGTAATAACTTTGAAATCAGAACAATTAATCATATAATCAGAGCATATATCTTATACTCCTATCAACAGAACATTCAAAACAATTATTAGAACAGTTCATCATCAGAGTCATCAGAGCAACAGTTCATCAAGTAACTTCTATTATCAGAGCATCCAGCATTACAAAAGGACTTTGACAATCAAACAAACAAGCAATCAAGCAATAAATAATCATCAGCAGCACACAGCCAAACAGCCTTAGATCATGAATCATAAACCTTAATCCTAATTTCCAACACAATAGATTTAATCAGAGCCAAGCATACTCAAGCATTATTTAAGTTTGTGTCAAATATTCCCCCTTTTGACATCATTCAAAAAGAATTGGAGCAATCAAACCACAGCACGAAGCATATAGTCATAGTCAAAGAGAGAATAAGGATACACAAAGTAAAAAAGCAGTAACAATGAATGCAAACAAGATCAGCTATGATTAATCGTCACAGATAGTTAGTAGCATAAAAGAAAACGTAGTTCATAGTATGAATTAGACAAACAGTACCCCAGCTGGTACACTTCAAAAACAAGAAAAGATTGTTTGATGACAGTGATGGTTGCAACAAATAAGAAGATATTAAAAAAAACTATCAGGAAGAACTAGGATGTAGGAGCTTCATCATCTATATATTCTGTTTCCACCTCCACAGTGTCCAATTTTGCACCCAGACGAGCCTCCATTTGAGTCATCTGGTCAGTTAGTGAGGCTAAAGAAACACGAACTTCATCTTGAAATTTAAAGAAGCGATCCTGCAATTCATCAAGTTTTAAGGAGAATGGAGTATAAAGGAGCTGTAGGAACTGTTGTCTGGTCAAAGCCTTGGTGTGGAGATGTGTGAACAGGTGGTGGTGAAGTTGGTACTGGTGATGGTGGTGGTGATGGGAAATGATGGGATGATGGAGTGGTTGGCTTTGATGAGGGGAAATAACTTGGTTCAGCCCCAGAGTCATCATCAAGATCAAATACAGGTCTTTTCACTTTGGTAGCAAGCCTTCTGCTCTTCCTTGTGGTTGAGCAAGACTGCTTTACAGTAGGCACAGATACCTCCTCCTTGTAGACACCAATGTCCTCCTTCTCCTTATCAGAAGGAATAGTCTCTTGTTCCTTATCTCCAGATCCTTCCTTCTCATGTTCCTCCATTTCAACCTCTCCCTTTTCGGTTTCCTTCTCATTATTAGAATCATTGATTGTTTCAACAACGTTCTCAAGGTTCCCATTCTCATTTAATTTAAGGTGTAAGTTATTTAAGCACTTGGAACCTATCATATTGTTCGGACCCATGGGAAAGTTTTGACCTTCAAGTGGAACTCCTATCTTCCTAAAAATCCAAGTCAGCAAACCTCCATATCCAATCACGCAACCTTTAGAAATACATTCACTTAAGTGAGAGATCATTAAAGAGGGAAAATTGATTTTAATATTGCTAGCCATGCAGTAAATTAGGGTTGCATCTCGCAGACTTACTTCACTGCGTTTGGAATTTCGCGGCAAAACAAATCTACGAGCAATGTTATACAACAATTTGTGTAAAGGGAACAGTGCATTATGGCTGACCTTCCCTCGTTTTTCAGTGATCCCTAAAAATTTCCAAACATCCTTTTCATCTATTTCAAAGAAAGTTATTTTTGACCCAACATAATAAACATCAAATCCATTTGCGGGCACACCTAGCCATTCTCCCAATTTATGACTGTTAAACTCTATTTTAACTTCTTTAACAGAACTCGAACAGACACCATGATTAAGCAAAAAATTCGAGACAAACTCACGCATCAGTTTTGGGTATATTGGATTGCAGAAATATTCAGCGATCAAAGATTCCCAAGACTGAGTCTGTAATATAGTGTGTAACTGAAGAAAAAAGGTTGAATCATACCATTTTTTGTCCAATCCAAACCCAACCATCATTTCTTTTGACACTTCTTCAGCATTTAAGTGAACATCGACTTTTGCCTTCTTTGTTGAAGATTATTTCTTTGAAGTAGACAGTCTTTTTCTCTTGTTCCTTGCTTGCCTTTTAGAGCTACCAGGAATGTCCTGCTGTTCTTTTGAGGATGACTCTTGAGCAGTTAATAAAGGTGTTGGGTGGATAATTCTTAAAGGCTTGGATTGTTTCATTTTGGGTGTACGGCTCTTGGTTCTCATGGTGATTTGATGAGTTGGTGGAGTGAAATTTTGCAAAAAATGTGAGAAGATGAAGCTGATTTTGGGATCCAGAGTAGATTGCGTTTAAGGATGAAGGGTTTAGGGCTTGACGTGTGAGAGTGTATATAATGAATGTGAGGGGACGTGTGTTTAGGTGATTCATGTTCCCTATTTAATTTATGCATGTGGACATCGAGCGTGAAATGGAAACAGACGGATTTAGTGAAGAACTATGATGATTTAACTCCCGTTATTTTAAAAGAAATTGCTGGATAAATATATAAATATATTTTATGAAAATAAAATAAAATAAATGAAAATTTTATGCTACTACAGTCTGATCAAATTAAACATGCAATCATAAGAGCATTCACAGTATATGCTTTCAAATAGTGCGTACCTGATCCTTTCGATAATCGATTTTTCAATCAAGATTTTGTGGATGATCGACCTTTTCAATTTTCATTTTGTCTTTAAAGATCACATATGTCACTCACTTCAATGTAGCTTGATCATGCCGAGTTCTAATCTCATTTTCTCATGTTGTTCCCTTGTAAGTGGTTTAGTTATGATATCTGCTATTTGCTCGTTGGTGTTTACATGCTTTAAAATAATATTTTTATTTTCAACATTATCCTTAAGAAAATTATGCCTAATGTGGATGTGTTTTACTCGTGAATGATGCACCGGATCTTTAGATATGCATATGGCACTGGTATTATCACAATAAATAGGAACACATTCAAATTTAATACCAAAATCTCTTAGCTGCTGTTTTATCCAAAGCATTTGGGAACAGCAAGCTGCTGCTGCTACGTATTCAGCTTCGACAGTAGATAATGCAACAATGTTTTGTTTCTTGGAATTCCATGAAACTAAACATGAGCCAAGAAATTGTACCATGCCTGAAGTACTTTTTTAGTTCACAAGATCTCCTGTATAATCTGCATCACTAAAACCTTTCAAGTCATAGACATCATTTTAGGGTAAAATAGGGACAAGTCGTCTGTTCCCTTCAAATATCTTAAAATTCGTTTAACTGCAGTGAGATGTAATTCTTTAGGATTGGATTGAAATCTAGCACATAAACCAACACTAAAAGCAATATCGGGTCTACTAGCAGTTAGATATAATAAAGAACCAATCATGCCTCTATACATAGTTTGATCAATATTTGTTCCATTTGGGTCTTCATCTAATCTAACATTTGTAGCCATAGGTGTATTGTTGGTTTTAGCATTATTCAAGCCATATTTCTTGAGAAGTTCTTTTATATATTTTTGTTGGTGAATAAAGATACCATTAGCTGTTTGTTTAATTTGTAACCCAAGGAAGAAGTTTAATTCTCCCATCATGCTCATTTCAAATTCGGTGCTCATTAGGTTAGCAAATTCTTTACACAACAGTTCATTTGTGGCTCCAAAAATAATATCATCAACATATATTTGAACAACTAAAATATCCAAACCTCTATTCTTAAAGAATAAGGTTTTGTCAATTTTGACTCTAACAAAGTCATTTTGAATCAAAAACTTTGATAGTCTTTCATACCATTGCCTAGGAGCTTGTTTCAAGCCATAAATAGCTTTATCAAGCTTGTAGACATGATCAAGGCAAAAGGTATTTTCAAAGCCTGGAGGTTGTTCAACAAAAACTTCTTCATCAAGAAAACCATTTAAGAAAGCACATTTCACATCCATTTGATATAATTTAAAGTTCATGAATGCAGCAAAAGAAATTAAAATTCTAATAGCCTCTAACCTTGCTATCGGAGCAAAAGTCTCGGTGTAATCAATACCTTCTTGTTGGTTGTACCCTTTGACCACGAGCCTTGCTTTGTTTCTTACAATTATTCCGTGCTCATCTAATTTGTTTCGAAATACCCATTTTAAACCAATTACCTTTTTGTGTTTTGGTTTGGGCTCCAAATGCCATACTTTATTTCTTTCAAATTCATTCAATTCATCTTGCATGGCTACAATCCATTCGGAATTCTTTAGAACTTCTTCGTGATTTTTGGGTTCAAGTGTTGATAGGAACGCAAAGTGTGCACAAAAGTTTCTCATTTGAGATATAGTTTGTGTTCCTTTATTCAAATCACTTATAATTAAATCAAGAGGATGGTAACTTTGATATTTCCAAGGTTTGGGCACAAATTCTCTTGTGGGAACAGTAGTATGTTCTGGTTCATCAGCTTGATTGACATTCTGTTTAGCTACTGCATCAACTTGCTCGTCTATGGGAACAACTGTATTGGGAACAGTCTGCTGGTCCCGTTGAACTAGCAGTTCCAGATTATGATCAGACCTTTCTGCTTCTTCTGGAAACGACTATTCACCTGCTGTTCTTTGATCTTGCACTTTCAATTCTTCATCATCGTGTTCTAGATTTGCAAGACCTATCTTAAAATTATTTGTATCCTTTATCGCAAAGTTGAGAAATGTTTAGTAAGTTATGTTTCAAATTGTCGACTAAAAATACATTATCGATAGCATGGGAACATGACCTTCCAACTTTTCCTTTGGCGATTATCTCACCCTTCATATTGTCACCGAAGGTTACTGTTCCCCCATCATAGGCTTCAAGTGAGAGAAATTTAGAATTGTCACCCGTCATGTGTTTGGAACACCCACTGTCGAGATACCATGAGTTGTTCCCCCTTACTTGAACCTGAAAACAATTAATTGTTAGTTACAGGAACCCAGGCTGTCTTGGGTTCCTTGTCGATTTTACAAGAATCTGCTTTCTTCATCCAAACGTTATCGACATAATTTCTGTTAGAAACAGTGTATTGTTCCCTTTTGGTGCACTGGTCCTTCAGATGGCCAGTTCCTCCACAGAAGGAACAGATTCTGTCACTAGGGAGATCAACGTATACCTTTTTCTTCTTGCTATTCTTAAAGTGATCTAGGCGTTTTGAATTTTTACTTTTAGCTTCTTGAATCCATTTGGGAATACTTTTGATTTTCCCTTTTTCTCTTGAATTTAATTCAAGGTCTATTTTATCACTGTTGGAGCGGTTGAATTCGAAGCTACTTTCCAGATTTTGAAAATCTGTACACAGGTTCTTAATAGATGCGTCGTTTAATTCCTTATTCAAGCCTAACAATTGTATTTCGATAAATCAATGTTAAGAATAACCTTTTTCTTTTTAATTCTCTCCATATTTTCCTTTAGAATTATATTTTGGTCCAACAAACCGAAAAATCTGTTTTGGACATCGGATCTAAAGGTGTTTATATAGGAGACTTGGTCTTTACTTACTTTGAGCTCCTTTTCCAATAGGAGACACTTATCATTACAATTTTCAAGTTTAACTTATGTCTCCTTTAGCAACTCTATTAATTTATTTTTACTCAATTTGGATGGATGGACAGAAAATGAGTTAAAAGAACATACCTGCTTTATGGCAAGGGCATTAATTTCTATCTTCTAAAAATCTTCTTTTTCAAATTCGGTAATGGGTTTGGGAACAATTTCATGATTGGAGTTAGTAGTGGTTACCTCAAAGTCTCCAATTTCGATGATTCTCCAAACTTGATAATTTTCCGCTTTGATGAAGATCTCCATTCTATTCTTCCAATAAGTGTAGAATTTTCCATCAAACATGAGTGGTCCTTAAGTAGAATATCCTTCTTCCATTCGCTCGTTCATAATTGACATTTTTGGGAACACCAGGATTCTGCCCTCAGGGTTTCCTGATCTACTGGGAATAGGGCTCTGATACCAATTGTAGACTCAATTAGGAACGGGAACAGCAACAAGAGGGGGGGGGGGGGGGTGAATTGTTGTTGTTACTAGTTTAAGCGTTTTTGCCCTGTTTTTGCGGAATTGAATTAAAATAAATAAAGCTTAAACTTAGAGTGAATTAATTAAAAGAGACAAACGATTTTTACGTGGAAACCTTCTAGGCCTAAATAGAAGGAAAAACCACGACCCCTCGGGATTTCTAAATTCTCCACTATGTTTAAGGCAACTCGTTACAATTACATTAAACATCTTACTTCACTCGAAGCGCATCAACTAGGCTAACTCTTCTCTCTCAAATTGCTTCACTCAAAGCAACAAACTTAGCTTCACTAAAAGCTAAACTCCACACTAGCTTCACTAAAAGCTATGTCCTTAGCTATACTCAAAGCTATTCTCTTCTCTAGCTTCACTAGAAGCATTCTAATTCCCCCTAGACTCACCCAAGTCTAGTTACAAAGATTCTCTCAAAAACCCTTACAAAAGGATAAAAATTCTCTAAAAATAAAATCAATAAGTTGCACAAGAAAATCTTATAAATTAATTGGCATTTTTAAAACAAAATTTTCTTGTAAAAATTCTCACAAAATTACGTATGATTTAATGGCTCATACTAAGGCAAGTTTTGAAGAATAACCGAGTCCACTATTTGTAGAGCTATAATCCCTAATAAAAAGGAATATTCTAACCCATTATTCCTTATCCAAAATAATCATGGGAATAATGTGGATTAAACTACCAGATGGTTATTTCCACAAGACTTGAATAAATCAAGCATACGGTTAAAACAATAATAACCGTTGTTCCCTAATAATAGGTTCTGTTCCCTTAAGCAGCAGTTTCTTCAGCAACAGTTCCTGTTCCCATAATAACTGCTGGAACTTTTATGCTATTTATAGAAACGATTATACTTAATAGGAATGGTTACATGCTAACTAATTATAGGAATGATAACCTATTTTCTAAGATAAAGACCGGTTAAAAATAATAGCAAAGACTTTTTCAACAACAGCTATTCCTATATTTAGCAAATCCAATATTTACTAAATATAGATCCTAAAATAAAGGATCTTTATTTAGAGACTCATACGTAAAGTCATTTTTAGAAAACTTTTTGCCAATTAATTATAATAATTAATAAATGCAACAAATTAATTTAATTAATACATCAACTAAAAATAATAATTAAAATAATAACCAGAATTTTCAGTGGACGTAGGCTGACTCCAGTACAGAAACAGTGCGCTGTCTCCAATTTCCAGTTTTGCTAGAACATCCAACTTGGGAACAGTAGACCTGCTGTCTCCATTTTACATCCCAAACGATATACTTCTTCTAACATCTTTCGGATCCTTTTGACACGTACATTTCCATGAACCAAGTCATAGGTACTATCAACGATCATAATCACGACCGGATATCGACCTGCACACAATCTGTAACATCTCGGAATAACTCGGATCGTTTGAAAAGAGAAGACGACCTTTTTAAAGAAAGGTAAATATAGTCCGAGTCAAACAAGGATGTTAGAAGGCAGTTATAAAACGGATTTGAAATCAAGGAAAGCTTGCGGATCGAGTTCTATTAGTGTTATTATAAACTACTAGATATAAGAAATTCTTAGCAGCGGACAAGAACGAAAAAAATTAAATCTACTTATTACAACTTGAGAACGAAATCACCTCATACAACCAAATATTTTTTTTAAAATTTATTAGAAGTTCTTATCAAGACTTTTGTATCCTTAACGATTTATTTCTCCAAGGGACAATCCTCACTCCCCAGACCTGCAACTTAACTTACTACTAGTCATTGCCCAGAAAGGAAACAACATCATCGCAGGGTCGTTAAGACCAAAAGTACATGTCAGCAAACGTCGCATACCAATTGATTAAATACAACAAGAGAAAGATTTAATAGCTGTCAATTTCAGAAAATACGCTTCGATCACGCTAACTAAGAATAATCAATTTCATGTAAAGGTTAGTCAGCCATACTGCTGTACTATCCAGCCATATTGCCGGTACAATTCCAATCTCCATAAGTGAGACATTACATTAGGGGAAGCTAACCCCTAAGCAAGTCTCTACCATAGACACTCGCCTTACTTCGGTGCCTATGGTTAAGTATGCATACCCCCGCGGTGGCTCATAATGCCCCCATATACCGCGAGTAATTCATTTCCACCAATTGACGTCATACTACGTCCACTTTAAGGTTAGTGAGGTCATACTACCTCTGCTTATCAAAACAATGTATCAAAATTATTTATTCGGAAAGATAACAATATTCATACTATATTTCCATACTTTACTTTTGTTTACCATTATTATATGATACATCGGACTAAATGCGAACTTCGCTGCGTGTACATACCTTAAGCAAGATAACCAACTCTCAAGCGTCCTATTCAATTCCCGATCACGAATAGACTTCCTACAAGGTTCAATCGTATTCGGGAAATAAGCACACATACACTCTTTCCTCAAATCAACCATAAAACACACATACAATTACAACCACACCTAGAATACCACACACATCATGAACATCCATCTCATACTATAACATGGTAAACGCACAAAACAGGACAGCATACATAATCTGTCCAGAAACGCAATTTAAAACTGTCAAACTGAAAATTCGACTTCACCGTTGCGTCCGGAAGGCGTCAAAACCCTTGGGTATCAATTTTCTTAATTCATAATGTACTCTAAGTATTTTTAACCTATTTTCAAGCCAAAAAGTGTCCCAAAAACAGATTTTTAAAACATTTTTCTAACCCTACGGGATTCACCAAAATTTCATCAACAAATGAATTTCAAATGGTACATTGCCTATTAAATATCAATGACCAAATTTATATAATTCTTATGAACCCTCTTCGTGATTAAATTCATTGTTCAACAATAATTTCTTTAACCACACACATTTTTTTTCATGAACATTCATTTTTATATATAAATTTCAAAATCACCCATCACACAAACCAATCCTATTCTTCACATATATGCATATCTAAAAACTCTAAAAAGAAACATTCTTCATCAATTTAGATAGAAAAATACATCCCAAAATCATACATGAAATTTTAAATTCTTAAATTAAACATGAATTATAAGATAAAACATATAATAATCATAGAATTTTAAATTAAAACTTAAGAATCAACATAAATTAAGAATTACACTTACAATTGTAAAGGAAAACACCTAATGATCAAGTGTAATGGAGTTAGGAATGTGGATTAGGAGGAATTTTGAATGGATATGGTTTTTTTTGTCCTTGGAAACTTTAGAAATGAAAGGATGTCAAAATGAAAATGATTAAGGAATTAAGAAGGGTTAATTATATGGGATTAATGCCTAGATCCTTCATTACCCTAAGGGAGTTACAAGCTCCAACAAGAGTCCCTCCTATTTTCTTTTTTTTTTTTGAAAATAAAAGATGAGTTAAGGAAAAGTTTTGGTCAAAATAATTCTAATTGCCAAAAAGGATTGCAAATCACATGACCAAGCCCAATAATAAATAATATATATATATATATATATATATATATATATATATATATATATATATATATATATATATATATATATATATATATATATATATATATATATATATATATATATATATATATATATATATATATATATATATATATATATATATATATAATATTACTAGTAAATTATTAAATATATCGGGGAAACAAAAAATCGGGAAAATATCGGGGTGTTACACAATCTCTAAAAACATATTTGTTTACATAAAGTGTAGTCATCATCAAAACTCAAGAGGTCCAACAAGTAGGTTGGCGTTTAGCTGACCAGGAGATTAAATTATCACCCAGAAAAACACAGTAACCAGAAGTGGAGCGGCGAGTGTCAGGACAGCCACCCCAATCAACATCGGTATAGAACAAAAGAGTCGAAATATTATAACGATATAACTGCAGACCATAGTGAAGAGTGTCCTTGACATAGCGAAGAATGCGGTGAATAGCAGCCATATGTTCAATGCGAGGATCATGCATATAAAGGCAAACTTGCTGAACGACATATAAAATATCGGGGCGGGTGAAAGTAAGATACTGCAAAGCTCCAGCTAGGCTACGATACAAGGTAGGATCTTCACAAGAAGAACCAGCATTAGCACAAAGTTTGCTGGAGGTAGCAACAGGAGTAGCAACAGGATTACATTGAGACATGCCAGCTTTTTCAAGAATTTCAGAGGCATACCGTTGTTGAGAGAGAAAGAGGCCCGTAGAAGTGTGATTAACAGCAATACCCAAGAAATAATTAAGAGGACCCAAATCCTTCATGGCAAACTCAGAGCTAAGTTTGGACATAAGAGACTCACGGAGTGAATCAGAAGAAGCTGTAAGAATAATATCGTCCACATATAATAGCAGATAAGCAATATTAGATCCATGACAATAAACAAACAGGGAATGATCAGAAATGCTGTTAGAAAATCCAATAGTAGTCGCAAAAGTGGCAAACCGGTGGTACCAAGCACGAGGAGCCTGTTTGAGACAATAAAGAGACTTACGAAAAAGACAAACATGATCAGGACGAGTAGAATCACGAAAACCCATAGGCTGATGCATGTAAACAGTCTCAGTCAAATGACCATGTAAAAAAGCATTCTTAACATCAAGCTGATGAATAGACCAAGACCTGGAAAGAGCAATACTTAAAACAATGCGAATAGAAGCAAGTTTCACAACCGGACTAAAAGTCTCATCACAATCAATGCCTTCCCTTTGAGATTTACCATCACCAACAAGACGCGCTTTATAGCGCTCAAAAGAGCCATCGGAATTGGTCTTGACACGAAACACCCACAAAGACCGAATGATATTAGCATTAGGAGGACGCGGCACCAAATCCCAAGTATGATTCTCAATTAAGGCATCAAATTCTTCTTCCATGGCTAACTTCCAGTTTGGGTCACGAAGGGCATGAAGGGGAGATTTAGGTAAAGGTGAAAAAGAAACAGATAAAGCTTGAGAGTAGTATTTGGGATTGGGTTTGAAAATACCATGTTTACTCCGCGTAGTTATACCAGTTGGTGAGGAAGGAGGAGGTGGGTTGATTGGGATGCGTGAGGTAGGCCCAATAGCGAAGGGGGAGGAAGCAAGAGGTGTGTGGACTGGGCTGCGTGAGGCAGGCCCAGTTGAGGGTGGGGAAGAGGGAGAGGACGGGGCTGGGGCTGGGCTGGTTGGGGAAGCTGGACGGGTTGGGGCTGGACTGAGAGGAGTAGGCCCAGTAGGGGAGGAAGAGAGAAGAGGGGATTGGAGTGTTACTGGGCTGCGTGAGGCAGGCCCAGTAGGGGAGGGAGAAGAATAGTGAGGGAGTGTAGTTGGGCTCAGAGATGGAGTAGGCTCAGAAGGTGGTGTATGGGCTGTTTTGAGCAAATGAAGGGGGATATTTGAATCTAAAAATTCGTAGTTTGGGGAAGATGAGGAAGGTGATTGAGAGAAAGGAAAGATGGCCTCATCGAAGAGAACATGCCGAGATATAATGATTTTATGGGATGAGAGATCATAGCACTTGTAACCCCTATGAGAAGAGGGATATCCTAAAAATACACATGGAGCGGAGCGTGGTTGAAGCTTTTGGATAGTAGTAGATGGAAAAAGAGGAAAACATAAACACCAAAAAACCCGTAAATGAGTATATGTAGGAGATTTGCGATATAGAACATGAGTGGGAGTGAGATTACCATGAAGTTTAGACGGAAGGATATTGATGAGATAAGTGGCCGTGTTTAAGGCGTGAGGCCAAAAAGACGGGGGAAGGGAAGCATGACACAAAAGAGTGCGAATGATGTTATTGATGGAGCGAATTTTGCGTTCGGATTTGCCATTTTGAGAAGATGTGTAAGGACAAGAAAAACGAAGTGAAATGCCCCGACTAGTACAAAATTGACGAAACATATTATTGTCAAATTCACCCCCGTTATCGCATTCGAAAGATTTGATGTTAAGCTCAAATTGGGTGTTAACAAAAGCATTGAAATTCACAAATACATCATAAACTTGAGATTTGCGAAACAAAGGAAAAGTCCACAAAAATTTTTTATAATGATCAAGAAAAAGAACATAGTATTTATAACCCGATGGACTAGAAGTAAGAGATGTCCACAAATCACTGTGAATAATATCAAATGGTTTAGTACTCATAGACATAGAATTAACAAAAGGTAATTGAATGTGTTTCCCTAAAGGACAAGAATGACAAACAAAGTGAGAATTTTTATTACATTAAATTAAACGGGAACAATACAAGGAACTTAAAATCGCATTGCGCGGATGTCCTAAACGAGAATGCCAAATACTAGAAGAAATAGCGGAAAAGGCTGATGATGTGGAAGATGAAGGAGATGCTACATGAGTAGAAGGAAAAGGATAAAGATCACCCGTGCTATTAGATCTCAGAACGATGTTCCCCGTGGCCAAATCCTTCACAGAAAACCCAGAAGGATCAAATTCAACGGAAACCATATTATCCTAAGTGAATTTACGAACAGAAATAAGGTTTTTAATAAGTTTAGGTGCATGTAAGACATTTTTGAGGGTAAGGGATTTTTGGGAAGATGGAAAAGAAATATGCCCGTGACCAAGAACTGGAATTAAATTACCATTACCAACAACAATAGCATTATTGAATTGATGCTTTAAAGGAAAATAAGGAAGTAAAGTACCTTGAGAGCGAGTCATGTGAGATGTGGCACCGGTATCCATATAAAATTGCTCATTCGGAGTAGATAAAGAGAGAGTGTTCATAGCATGATCGGTGTCCGTAGAAATATAATTCATAGAAGCATTAGTCCCGGTGTGATAACTTTGTGCCGGACGTGGACCAAGAAGACCATCAGAATATCCATTGTGTGAAGAAGGAGGAGCCTAAGATGTAGTGGGAAAGGGGGCAGCAGGCTGGGCCTAAGTGTTTCCGGCCCAAGAAGACAATCCAAAAGAATAAGGAGAAGGAGAAGAAGGTGGGCCAGACCAGATTCTATTGGGCCGAAATTGAGGAAAGGAATTCGGCCTGGAAGAATGCGGCTGCCAAGGGCCATGAGTACTGGTGGAGCCATGGTGGCTGCCACGGTGGGTCCGGCCATCACGACGAGAGTGGCGGTGACCACCACGGTGGTGGGAAGAGCCGTGATTGTTAAAATGAGCGGAATTTTTAGAAAACGAACCTTTGGTTGTGGTAGAAGAGGCCATGGAAGAGAATGAATAAAGAAAAGGAGGAGGAAGAATGATGGTGGCAGCCGTGAGAGGAGTTAGCCGGCGGCAAGGGAAAGTAAAGAAAGAGTCGAGATCAAAAACCGAAGCTTCTGATACCATGTAAGAATGACTCGGGTTGGTTTCTCATTAAGATTAATGTCAATATATACAAGATTGCCACTATACTTTAGGAAACTAAATGTTTTCCTAATATTCTACATAATCACAAAGATATACAAAAATATGCAAGAAATCAAAGATATATTATTCTAAGATATTCTAATATTCTGATAGTACCGAGGATTAAGATAACACCCTTCAAGATAAGACAAGATTAATAGGTCAATTGAAATAATTAAAATCATAAATGATATATGAATAATTAAAATAATGATCATAAATTATATAACCTGCTACATGTATATCTGTATGAAGTAAAAGGCACGATAAGTCAACATTTTTCTAATAATCAAGGTAATACGAAACATTACTTTTGATCCGCTCTTTCATTAGATGAATTACTTTGTATATGAATCTCATAGTTGGTCTCTCATCTCCGTCAACAAGCCTTAATACTTTACTAATTAGATTTATTAATTTCAGTATAATGTCTGACTTGTTCCAAAGTTTATCCATGGAGGTCAAAAAATTTTAGACAATAGTTGACGAACTTCTATAACTAAATCGTCTGTATTTGTCCATACCTTGAGGGCAACCAATCTGCAAAGAAACATTTCTTGTAAATGAGTTTTATGCCTCACAACACCCTCTAAAATGATAAATTGTGTGGAGAAACATGTAATATTGGGACAAGTCATTTCTCGACCATTGATAAATTGCTGCATATAATATATTACCCACTTATAACTATAAATCCATTGACCGATCATTTCTGCTTTAATAAGCACATGTTTGTTAAACATTTCTTGTAAATGAGTTTTATGCCTCAAAACACACTCTAAAATGATAAATTTTGTGGAAAAACATGTAATATCGGGACGAGCCAATTCTCGACCATTCATGAATTGCTTCATATAATATGTTGCCCACTTATAACTATAAATCCATTGACTAATTATTTTGGATTTAACAAGCATATGTTTGATGTTTTCCAATTTCTTAAGATCTTCTAAAAGTAAATCCAAACCATGTGCACCACAACCAGTCTAATAAATGTGAGAAAAATGTTCTTCAATTTTTTTCCTTGCTAACTTTATAGCTTTTTCGTTATTGGTTACTACTTGGACAACTCTATGTGGACCTACTTTTTCAATGACATCCTTCATGAGTTTGAAGTAGTAAGGGACATCTTTTTGCAAATGCTTGTAGCATGATAAGTGTAGTATTTTACTCTTAATGCACTCTTTTTTTGGTTTATCGAGATCTTTAGTTAGCATTTTGAGGCTCAATGTGCCTTCATGTTTGATATTCGAGTTGATTCAAGAAATTTTTAAGTCATCTCGGTCCTCAATTATGTCTACTGATCTTCAATGATGTGTCATTGCATGTTTGGACACCTTTTGTAGCTTATGAGGACTTTTATTGAAGGTAAGGAAAGTTCGAGGTTTATTTGATTGTGTTTTCAAGGTATTTAGATATCCTATGCATGATCTTGGGCTAGATTAATATAGCTTCGATCGAAGTTAAGTGGAGTACACGTTTGGAATTTGTTTTGGTGAAGTCTTGGGTGAAATTATTGAGCTTTGGTCGAGAATATGAACTTGCGGGCAAAACTAAATGATGTCCAGAGCTTCGACCGAAGTTGCTATTGAGGAAAACTTGTGTTTTTTGGCTAATAAAGCCTCGACCGAGACTAAAATGGGCATCGACCCAAGATGTGCTGGAGTTAAATTTTGATGCTGCTGCATCGAAGTGTTGGGCGAATCTATTGTAGCCTTTGAGCGAGATCATGAAGCTTCTTCCATTGTTAAGGTATAATTACTCTGCTAAATCCTTTACTTATGTTTAATATTGTTGTTCATATTTGTTTAATTAATTTAATTGGTTTCATGAATATAATTTATCACCAACGTCATGTATTGTTTCTATAAGAATCATAGTGAAGACATACTCAATTGCTCTATATGGTGTGTTTATACCTCATGTGGTCCTCCTCGTGGATAATCAACATCTCCAACGGAGAAAATTTTAAATTAAGGATTTAAATTTCATTTCAAGCTTAATCTAAGTATATATGACTAACAAGTACTCCCTCCGTTCTCTAATGTTCTTCTCATTTGAAATATTTTACCTTAAAGAGAGAGAAATTTGATTAATATTTTTGACACATATTTAGAAGATAAAATATGTCCATGTGAAATCTCGTTGGATTCGTTTTAATGTATACTTTTTTATTATGCATTTTTTATAATTTTTTATTATGTGTATTCATAGTTTGATGATAAAACGATTCTACAATCCTACGATCCAACGTTTGATCCTACATGTTTAGTTTCAATCGTAATATATTTTCATATAATACATATTTCACTTACGTATAAATATATATTTAAAATAATTATATCAATACCTTTATTAAATTCATTTTCTTCTTGATTTGCAGTTTAAATGATTATTAAAAGTATTTTTTTTCAAAACGTAATAAATTAAGTCAAATAAGCTTTTACTTACACCTTAAATTTTAAAAAGAGAACAAAGATAATTAATGTAGTTATTTAGAGATATTAAGATTTCAAATTTGCTTTGAAAAATGCAAAAAGTAAATAGAAAGAATAAAAAAAATCGGAAGGAATATAAATTATGATGAGTATTAAAAAAAATACTTTTTAAAATGTAAATTTTTATATCATTTTCTAATTTATTAATTAAATAATAAATCAACTACAAATTTATAATCATTACATAAATTTATTAATATCATACTACAACAGCAATTAAAAAACATAATCACAATTAACACACAGATTCACACACTCATAAATGCACATATATGCAATACAATTATAAAACTATAATAACAGTTAACACATAGAAATTTATAAAACATTAGTCCCTTTATAAACTTTATTTAATGATTTATAATGCCTACTTTGATGATTCAAAATACCTACCAAAATTAGGTTCACTTGTCTACCAAAACTTTAAAATGCCTACTTTATTTTTAAAAAGACCAACTGTAATAATTAAAAATACCCAACATAAAAATTATAAATACATACTATAACATGCAGTTAATATAACTATTATAACAATTGAGAACACCTACAAAAATAATTCAATATCCCTCGTATATTTGTTTCGAATGACTATTATAATAAGTTTAAATACCTACTATATTATGTAAAAACCACTATTTTATCACAAGTTCAATTAATAATATCAACTTTAAATTGTAATTAAAACACCAGCTATAAGTAAACACATTTATTTATAAAGTTCAAATTACCTACTATCACTAGTTTAAGTTTCTACTTTCATTACATTTAATACCTACTTCAATTAATTCAAATGTTTACTTCATCACGTAAAAACACTTATTTTATTGTCTAAAATTATAACTACTGTATTAAGAAAGAATAACTACAAAAATAACCAATAATAGCAATTAAATGCATATTTGGCAATTTATAATGCCTACTTGATTGATTAAAAATTCCTACTATAACAAAATATACCTACCAAACTAGTATCACATGCCTATTAAAAATATTTAAATGCATACATTATTCAATGAAAATGCCTATTACATTTTCAAAAAGACCAAGTATAACAATTAAAAATACCTACTATAACTATTAAAAATATCAAAGCATTTTATAACTAGCATTACAAGAGCGTGTGTTATTAACTTTTTTAAAGTTTCTCTTTTTTTTCTACATATTAGATTTAATTAGTTTTGGACCAAACCAAGAGATCGTCTTATAAAGAGTTCGTTTCTCTAACAATTTATAAAACATGAATACTTGACCATAATTAATCATATAATAGTTATAATAGTTATTGTTTTGGTGATGAAACGAGGAAGTGGAAAACACTTAAAATACCGCAAGTGGAAGTGTTATCAAGAGCGGTGATTCGTGGAAGAAAGCGACTTGAATTTCTGCAATACAACACGTTAGCCTTGTCCGGGGGGTGATCTCCCGGAAAACCCCTCCGACGCTCAAGTTAGAATGGGGATGTGAGATTATGGAATAAATGATTATAGATTGAATGCAGGAACAAAGATATCGAGGTTGAGACTGCTTGTATTTTTGTGGGCTAATGAAATGGAGTATGAGTAAGGATATTAAGAGGGTTATTCTCATATGCCCCTTTCCTTTCTGGTAGTTGTCTCTATTTATAATGTTGAAAAAGAAGTTATTTCTGAGAGGAGGTTGATTATCATGGGGGGTAATGGGCAATATCAGCACTAAAGAAGGAGAACCAAGGAATGAGGGATGAAGGGTAGTTCTCAAAGGGGAAGTTGGGTCAATCTGGAGGTTACCTCCCAGAGGAAGTTAGGGTATTTTGAGGGTTACTAGCTCATGGGCCAATTAATGAGGTTGGAGAATTAAGAAAAGGCCCATTGACCAAAAGTCAAGGTCAATACGAAAGGTCAAAGGGTATTAGGATAATATGACATTAATAATTTAAATAAATAAGTAAATTAAATAAGTGATACCATGACATTTAGCCCCACGCATGAAGGATGATATAAAAAGGGAGCCCCAACGACTTGAAATATCTTTCTTTGTGCGGAAACAGTAAGCATCTACAAAAACACCTTAGCGTTAATGAAGGGATGTGATCGTAGAGAGCGTTCGAACCCTTAAGAAGATGAATATGTTCACAATTTGGCAGATATTTGGGCGGATTCTGAAACTTGGGTTCGTAAGCTTCGAATCGACTGTTTTTATGTCGAATTCCAAGTTGTAACGAACAAAATAACCGTATGAGACGCTCCAAGTTGAAGAGAAACGAATAATGCCAATCGAGCCGCGGCTTGAAGCATGCCGCGGAGTAGCCCCATCCCTCTATATCATTCAGCAGCAAAAATATAGTTGGAAAGGCTTGATCCTGCGACCTCTAGTACAACAATCAGCACTTTAGACCAACTGAGACAGCCTTACTATCATGTAGTAACGCGCACGGATTTTTTATTAAATTGAAGCTTCAAGCTTAGTTTATGCTACTTTAATGCCACGGAAGCTCCAATACTTGGGATATTTTTGGAACAAGATAGCCCCCAAGGGGGGTTCGACTTGTCTACCATACGGATGAAATCACCATAATTTTATTTCATTTTATTATTTTAATCTGAAGTCGCGGAATTTCAGAGACTTGGAATATTTTTGAACGAGATCACCACCAAGGTGGGTCCGACTTGTCGACTTCACGGACAAGGTACTGGTTTTATTGTTCTATCTTCCTTCTCGTTATCATGTCATAAGCCGTGGAATCTTAGGAAGGTAACATGCCGCGGCACAAGCGAGTTGACTCGCCGGACAATAAATCACGTGAGTTGATGACGCGCTTATATTTACACTTAGATTTTTTATTCTTCACTGAGGGACTTAGGAGAGTCCGACTTATCGACATTGCGGAAAGACAAAGATACTTGAACAATTTTTCTCGTCTTAACAAGCCCCTTGTTCTTCTAGGACGCGGAATGAACACAAAGGTCCGTGTCTTCGATCATACGGAAAATACGCGAATTCTTCCATACTTAGAATTTTTGCACAATTATTGGAGGCACCTGGGAGTCCGACTTATCGACCATACGAACATCTTCCATACTTAGAATATTTCATACTTTGATCGTACGATAGTTTGAAACGGTGAGGGAGATGACGCGGCATAATATCCGCCGCATCTATAAGTCGGACGGCAGAATGTGTAATTTTTCGTATTTGGAATAATTTCCGTTTTTCTTGGGGTTTAGTTCAGGGTTCGACTTATCGAGCCCACGGCTTCAAGAGAAAATTTGATAACTTAGAGAAATTGTCAACATTTTCTCCCACCTTGGGTGTCCGACTTATCGACTCCCCAGACACAGTCAATAGCTGATACTTAGATAAATTTTCCATATTTCCCCCTCATTGGGGGTCCGACTAGTCGACTTTACGGACATAGATAAGTAAATACTTAGAAAAATCTTCGACGTTTCCCTCTCATTAGGGGTCCGACTTGTTGAATTCCCAGTTTTAGCTTAGGATTCCACTTCTCGTTTAATGGGTGTTTAGGTTTGAGGTTGAGCATTTATTGCTGAAATAAATAGGGTTGTTGGAACTGTTCCCTCTCACCTAACCTTTATTAACTCCCTCATTTCTTCAAGTCGTTAGAAAGAGAAAGTAGAGAGAAACGCTCTGACAATCACCAACATCCTTCAAACTTCTGACATAATTCTCGAAGATCTTCAAGGCCTCTGACAAATCTTCATCAATTCTCTGAAAAATCTTCAAATTTCTGCAACAAGGTATTCAAATCTTCCCTCAAATTCTTGAATTTCTTCAAACTGTTCTTCAAACTGTTCTTCGTGCTCTTGAATGTTAATTTAAAGCTTTAAATTAGTTTTATGAAATTAGCCATTATCCTTTACAAGTTTCGCTTACTACTTTATGACTATCGTTAATATGGATGTCGCGGCTACTCATGAGACAATAGCTAATTTGGACATTAACTCTGCTAACCCGACGGAAATTCCTTTGGTAGCATGTAGACGTTTTAATAAGGAGGGGTTGCAAATAAATGATTCGGCCGATAGTCGTTCGGTGAGGATCACCCCTCATTACGAATCAATAAAGGCTAGGGATAAGTCATCTGTATCCCCTATATACACACCAGAGATAATGAAAATTGCTCCTTGGGAAGTGAGCATTGCTTTCTTCCCCAATTACTTGTCGCGAATAGATCCTGACCTGGAAGGGTTATTGTATGTAGATATGGAGAAGATCGAAGGATCCTCCGAGTCCTCAGGAAGGGAAAGCGCAGCACCGGTTCCTCCTCCGGTGGGCCCCTCAATTATTTCATAGATTTACAAACCAAGAGAGATTTGGACAAGCAACGGGACGCCATCTCTCTAAAATGGGGTTTGAAGGATGATATCAACATTATTACTCCGGGGAATTATGACACCGTTAGGTTTCCTCCCCCACACTGTATAGCTGTATATTTTCCTTCTTTTGAATTAGGACTTAGGTTTCCTCTTCATCCCTTTTTCAGGGAAGTATTAGATTCCTTGAACGTTTCTATGCCCGAATTATACCCCAATGCTTGGGGTTGTATGGTGGCGTTTTTGATTCTTTGCAAAGTTTTGGCTCTGCCTCCGACAGTTACTGCTTTTAGATATATTTTTAGAGCTCGTTTATGTAATTCACAATCGTACGGCTGTGGGTGGATTACCTTCACACACCGTCGTGGGCTGAAGATAGTCCACGACCTTCCCGATAACCAAAAGGGATATAGGACGAATTTTGCTTACCTATACAATTCAGGGGGTTGGAATATAAAAACCTCTTTTGACATCAAACCCAATCTCTCGGGTTTCAATAATGGAGTCCCGTAGTGTACATTCACTGACGCGGTAATAATTGAATATGCAAAGATGAACGTGCAATTGGGTAGGAAGCCCATGAACGTCCAACTCAACTGGATACCAGGTCGTCCTAAGTTGGAGAATGAGAACCTCCTCTCGGCATTCGGCATCAGCTTGGCTATCGATCGGAGTAAGGATTGTTTACTCCTTCCCTTTTTATCACAGGTTTAGTATTTTCTAACTCTTGATTTTTCAGGGATAGCCAGTAATCCCTCCTAAGATGAAGGAAGTGAAGAAGAGTGGGAAGGGGAGGAAGAGAAAGAGAGACTCTTCTTCCCACGGGGAGAGTGCAACAAAAAGAGCCTCCCTAGACACCATACGGACGGCCGTAGCTCTTCAGGTGAGATTGGCCGGGGAGGAGGCGTCATCTCCTCAGAGTGCGGCTGTGCCCGTCTCTAGCAAGGGCAAGGAGAAGACGGGGGAGTCGGCTGCGGCTCCGGAGTCGCACATCGCAGAGGTGTATCGTCGTCGTGAGGTCCTGCCCTTCCGACACGATACCCTATTTACGGATTTGGGGCACAAGGGTATGATCACTCGTTTTAAAAGGGCGACGTCCCACTTAGTCAGCAAAGTGGACGTCAATCATTTAGAGTCCCTATCCCCTAGCGATAGAGTGCGTCAAATGCAAGCTTCCGGGGCTGAGGTAACGTTCTTTACTCTGCTTTTGATCTCAAGTTTAGCGGCGGATTTTAATCTTCGTTATTTTGCAGACTTTACTTAGGTTGGCTTTCGAGCTTAACTTAAGTCGTCAAAGTGCCGCGGACAAGGAGACACTGGCGGCTCTAACCTCTCACTGTAATGAACAGGAGGAGGAACTTAAGAGGCTGAGGGAGGATCTTGAGGAGCTGTCGTGCTTAAAAGAAAAAATGGCTAAGTGCGCTGAGCTGAGAGAGCGCTTAGTCAGGACTGCGCAGTGGCGAGAGAAGGCCAGGAAGCGGCTGGAGGGGGCCGTCGATAGCTTGGATGCGGCTTTTGGTATGTCCGCCGCCCTCGGCCATGAGGTTGGGCACCTGATGGACGTTAATGCTAGGCTGGTTCATCAAAACCAGTCTCTTATGCAACAGGTGTCGGCAGATTCGGCCAAGTTCAAGACCTTGCTATCCGCGGCTAAGGTGTACAAACTTCGCTCGGAAAGACGAGCCCGGATAGCTAGGGATTGGCTGACTTCGGACGAGCCAGAGGCGTCAAGTTTTTAGGGGATCTGACGGCGGAGATGGTGGGTGCCGGTTCTATGATTATTGACGAGAAGTACCGTCTGGCTGCCGCGGATTTAGGCGTCGACTTCGATTCTCTCCAACGAACGGCTAATCAAAAGGGGGACGAAGCTTTGACCAACCTAGCTCCGGTTCTGGAGCGGGAGTCGGCGGTGCTGATCGATCCTAACTGGGACGTGGTGGAGGAGAGAGCGTGGTCGGAACGAATGAATGATAAAGCTGAAAAGGAGGCCTTGTGTCTTGACTTAGATCAGTTAACTCTTTCTCCTCCTTCGGCGTCGGATACCCCTGAGAACTTGGCGCTTTCTAAACTGGAGAGTTTCTGCTTAGATTTGTCAAACCTTCTTATTGATGAAGGGAGGAACCTACAGGGCTTGTCTAAGGAATTATCGGAGATTGAAGTGGAGCTGTTCAACGTTGAAGATTTTGTAAGCTTCACTCCAAGTCTCGATGAGGGAATGGCCGGGTCTCCACAGTCGCTTCATCCTGAGCCGGAAGATATCGACGCCTTTTTACATGATGTTTAATTTAATTTTTCAAAGTTTGTATTATGAGTTCGCGACATTTATCAATATGACTTGTAATTTGAATTGACTTTATATTTTTGAGCCGAATCATTTTGATACTTTCTGTACATAGTTTTTGATCAATGATTCTCTTTGATTTCAAAGATTTTTGCTATGAATGTTTGAAGTTTTTCTGATTCTAACTTACTAGCCGCGATTTCTTTCGACCAAAAATGGGGAATGATACGGCGGAAATTTACTTGAACGATTTCGATCTTTGGACCCCTCTCCAGGGGGGTCCGACTTGTGGATGTTACTAATACCTGCCGGATTAATAGAAAGCATTGATTTTAACTTGGATTAATTTTGATCTTGGGACCCCAGTCTAGGGGTCCGACTTGTCGATGTCACTGATGGCGAAAATTTTACTTAGAACAGTTTCGATCTTTGCACCCCTCTCTAGGGATTCAACTTATGGATGTCACTGATTCGCGATGACTTAAAATAAATTTGATTATGGGACCCCTCTTAAGGGGTCCGACTTTTAAACATTACCGATTTTAATGAGATTTGCAATAATGATAGAGCAAGTAGAATATAACCAAATACTTGTGAATGTTGGAGCTGGATAATCTGAAAATGAAACTTCTGATATATTGAAAATGATAAACACTGAGAAAATGTAAATGATAACGCGACTATGCCGCGGAATGAAACTAATGATTATTGACTGGCCTCTTGCGAATCTCATTAAATGAAGTATTTCTTCAAGTGGTCTCCATTCCATGGGCGGGGTAGTTTCTTCCCTTTCATGTCTTCTAATTCAAATGTCCCTGGTTTGATGACGAGGATAATTTTGAAAGGGCCATCCCAGTTGGTTGCTAGTTTTCCTTTATCTACGATTTTTGGGCCATCCCAGTTGGTTGACGTGTCGGTTGAAGCTGCGAATCATCTTCTGTTTTTGGGCCATGGACCTTAACAATGCATTCCCCCGTGTTTCTGGAAGCAAATCTAAGTTTTCCCTTTTTTTCTTGTTCATTCTCGCTGTGTGAGTAGTAGGTGACCCTTGTGGAGGGTATACCTATCTCTACTAGAAGCACGGCTTCGGACCCGTATATCAAAGAAAATGGGGTATGTTCTGTTGCTTCTTTTACGGTTGTTCGACTTGCCCATAGGATGCCGAGTAGTTCTTCGTCCTAGGTACCTTTCACCCCTTCTATTTTCTTTTTGATGCCATTCAAAATCTCCTTGTTTGCTGATTCGACTTGGCCATTGGTTTGTGGGCGAGAAACTGAACTGAATCGGATTTGAATGTTGAACCTGTCGCAGTATTCTATTGTGTTTTTACTGACAAATTGTCTCCCATTGTCGGTGATGATCACACGAGGGATTCCGTGTCTTGTGATGATATTTCGCCATATGAATTGACAGACTTGCTTGTCTGTGATTGAGCTAAGGGCCTCTGCTTCCACATACTTGGTAAAGTAATCAATAGCCACAATAATGAATTTGCGTTGTCCCTTCGCCGGTGGAAAGGGGCCAAGGAGATCTATACCCCACTTGTCAAAAGGCAGGACGGCTTGCATGGCGGATAAGTAGTTAGAGAGTTTCCTTCCTATCTTTGTATGGTACTGACACTCGGGGCATCATTTGATCGGTGCTTCCGTTTCACCCCTGAGCGAGGGCCAATAATATCCGCTTCTGAGGACTTTGCCAACGACAGTTCGTACTCCCTGATGTATTCCACATCCGCCTTCGTGTATTTCGTGAAGGATGTAGTTTCCTTCTTCAGGAGAAACACACTTTAAAACGGGATGGGTATATGATTTTTTATAGAGCGTGCCTTCATGGAGCTCGAACCATCTGGCCTTCTTTTGAAGCGGTTTTGCCTGATTCTCGTCTTTGGAGAGCGTCTGATTTTGCAAATAGTTGATGCTGGGGTTAGGAAGTACTTCCCAGATAATATCGCGAGCTATGGATGTTTCGGCTGAGCTGGCGAGTTTTGACAGGGAATTGGCTTGTGCATTTTGGGATCTTGGGATGTGGACCAATGTGAATTTGTCGAATTTCTTGAAAAATTCTTTTACTTGTTGCAAGTACATCTTCATGCTATCATCCTTGGCTTCGAATTCCCCATTCACTTGTTCGACTATCAGTTGGGAGTCAGAGAAAGTGGATAATACTTTAGCCCCTGCTTCATAGCAGATTTTGAGCCTCATTAGTAATGCCTCGTATTATGCCTCATTGTTAGAGGCCGCGAACTCGAATCTGACCGCTCTTTCCATACGGACCCCGGCGGAAGATACAATCAGAAGCCCGGCTCCGCTTGCTGATTGCGTTGAGGACCCATCTACGTACAACCTCCATTCTTGATTAGGTTCAGGATGATGGGGGATAGTGCTCTCGGCAATGAAGTCAGCCAAGGCTTGGGCTTTGATTGTTGTCTGTGGTTCATATTCAATGCCGAAATCTGCAAGTTGATTAGCCCAATCAGTGACGCGGCCTGATTTGTTTTTTCCTTCCAGAATCTTTTTCATGGGTTGGCTTGTCCGGACGATGATCTGGTGGGATTAGAAGTACGGTTTCAATTTCCTACTCGCCATCACGACTGCAAATAAGACCTTATCCACTTCGCTATAGTTTCCCTCCGATCCTCGAAAGGCGTGACTTACGTAGTATACGGGGAATTGCTTCTTTTCTCTTTCGGCGACTAATACTCCTGATAGGGAGTATTCGGAGACCGAGACATATAAGACCAGCTTTTCCCCGTTGATGGGCGAAACTAGTTTTGGCAAAGAGGATAGGTGTTCTTTTAACTGCCGGAAGGATTCTTTGGCTTCTCTCATCCATTCGAACTTGCTTTGTTTGAGGGTTATGAAGAAAGGCGAGCATTTGTCCGCGGACTTGGATAGAAATCTCCCTAAGGCAGCTACGCACCCTGTTAGTTTTTGGACTTCTTTCACGGATCTAGGGGACTTCATATCTTGGATTGCCCGGATCTTGTCGGGGTTTGCCTCTATTACTCTCTCGTCAACGAGGAAGCCAAGGCACTTCCCTCCGGTGACTCCAAACACGCACTTGTCAGGATTGAGTCGCATTTGGTGTTTTCGGAGGGTTACGAATGTTTCGCGTAAGTCCGTGGCATGCTGAGACGCCTGCTTGCTCTTTGTGATCATGTCATCCACGTATACCTCTAAAGTTCGTCCAATCTGAGACTGGAAGATCTTGTTGACCATTCTCTGATAAGTGGCTCCGGCATTTTTTAGCCCGAAGGGCATGACTTTGTAGCAGTACATGCCGGTGTTTGTAATGAATGCTGTGTGCGTCTGATCTTCAAGGGCTAACAGGATTTGATGGTAACCTGCGTTAGCATCCATGAAACTCTGTAGGCCGTGGCCTGCCGTGCAATCCACCAAACGATCTATCTTGAGGAGAGGATAATCGTCCTTAGGGCATGCCTTGTTTAGATCCGTAAAATCAACACAAATCCTCCACTTTCCATTTGGTTTCTTGACGTGAACAACGTTGGAGAGCCAATCAGAGTACTTGCATTCTCTGATGAATCCGGCTTTCAGTAATTTCTCCACCTCTTCTCGGGCGACCTCTATTCGCTCTTTCCCTTGATGTCGCAGCTTTTGCTTCACGGGTTTGTAGCCTGGTTTTATGTCGCGTTTGTGGCACTTGACACTTGTAGGGATGCCGGGCATTTCCTCCGTGGAAAAAGCGATGACGTCGCGGAACTCGGCGAGGGTGGCCATGATATCCTGTTTGACCGTACCAGGAAGGTATTTCCCTATCTTGATGTGTTTTCCTTCGAACATGTCTACCTCCTCGTATCGCTCTATGGGGTGAGGCCTTTCGTGCATGTTAGGGTTCTCTAGATACACGCTCATGACAGTTGGGGAATCTTCTTCCCTCTCTCTTTTGGAGGGGGTGACGAAAGCTTCTCGTTTTAAGGTGTTGATAAGGCATTGGCGCGCCGTTACCTGATCCCCTTTGAGGATACCCACTTGTCCATCATCCCGCTCAAATTGTAGCAAAAGTTGATGAGGGAAGATTGCGGCTTTGATCTTGTTGATGAGTGGAAGCCCCATAATGGCGTTGTAGAGGAATGTGAGATCCACGACCGTGAATCGTATGGGCATTGTTCTACTTCCCTCTTTTTCCCCTACTCGTACAGGGAGGATGATGGTGCCTAGTGGAATGACTTGATTTCCCCCAAACCCGATTAAAGGTTTATCAAGGGGTTGCAAGTGCTTTTCTTCAAACTTCATTTTCCTCAGGCAATCCATCGTTATAAGATCAGCCGTGCTTCCGGTGTCTACCAGTACCCTCTTGACTTTCATTTGCCCAATCTTGAGAGTGACCACTACAGGATCGGTGTGTGGTTGTTGCAGCAGTTGGGAGGTAGTAGCATCAAAATTTCATGATCGGCCCGTTTGTCGTGATTTTTAGAGATCCTTTTAGCAGAGTATGTACACTATTTCTTGCGGCCCGGATGGTAGGATATTCTTCAGTGTAACCTCCAAAAATCATGTTGATAGTTCCTTGTGTGTTGGAACTTTCGTGCTTGGCCTCATCTCTCTTGGGGGATCTGCGTCTTTGATTCCACGGCCTCCTTTCCGCTTCTCTCCTTGCGTCATAGTCCTTCCGGCTGATGAACCTCGACAGCTTTTCCTCATCGGCCAATTGATGTAGGATACGTTTGAGTTCGCGACATTGGGCCAAAGTGTGGCCGTGTTCTTTGTGGTAATCACACCACAAATTATATTTACGTCGATCGGAGGGGGTGGTAGTAGGAGGTGGAGTTGGCAACTCATCCCGGACGGCGAAGAATATGTCCTTCCTGTTCCGGTTGAACATCGGGTCGTTACCTCTATCTAGCAAATTCCGCGTCCTAGACTCCCCTTCAGCGACATATACATGTCGGGATCGTGGAGGTCCCATGTCTGATGGAGGTTCTGGACGACGCGGCATGTAGTTTCTATCCCTCCTTGATGAATGTTCCTCTCTGTTCCTTGAGGAATGATTGGAGGATATTGGATCCTTCTTTTCTGACCTTCGTTTTTTGGGGTCATGTGCCTGACATATCTCGGAGGCCGTGACATAGCTTTGACATTGCTTCATGGCCTCCGCGTATGTCTTCACTTGACTCTCGACCAATTGGAACTTCAGCCTTTAAGCCTTCATTCCATTGATCATGGCGTTTAATGCGACCGATTCTTCCAAATCAGTTACTTCCAGCACCGCCTCGTGGAGCTTCTTTAAATATGACGATATGGATTCCCCTTCCAATTGCGTTATGCTGAGCAAGTGGAAGTTTGATTTCTTCTCTCTTCTGGATGCTACAAAGTGGCCCAGGAATTTGCCTTCTAGTTGGGCAAAGTTGTGGATACTTCCCCCTGGAAGGGAGGTATACCATGTCAAAGGTACTCCTGTAAGAGTAGTTGGGAAGAATTTGCACCACAATGATGGGTTGGTGGTGTACAACAGCATCAGGTTCTTGTAGGCCATCAGGTGTTCCTCTGGGCAGGATGTTCCATCGAAGGCCGCCATATTTGGGATCTTTATTTTCTTGGGGTTGGGAGTATTCAGTATCTCCGGAGCCAGCGGATAGATTATTGGTATAAGATCTTCGGGAAGGCTACTCTTGCCGGCCTCATCCTGCGGCATAGTGACAGGACTGATGGGACGGCTAGATCCCGCGAGTTGTGCCTTCTTCCTTTCTTCCCTCCTCTTATCCACCAGCGATTGAACGCTTTCGGACGCCCTTTGCTTCTTGCTTTCTAAGTAGGTACGGGCGTCTCGAGGGGCGGTTTTAGATTCGTCATCTTGTAGGTCACTCCTGTTGAGAGTTGTATGGGTCCTTGATCTCTCCCGCCTTTTCTTATTGCGCCTACTGGAATGTGACATCCTCGAGTTCCACCTTGAGATTCGTGGGATTTTGGTATCTCCTGATGGGGTTCGATTCGTTCTTGCAGATTTTTTATTTGGTTCGCTATGTCCTCCAACACTCGTTGTTGAGTAGGGGTATTATTTATGACGGCGCGGAGTTGTTCGGAGAAGGCGGCAATGAGGTTTCGTGCTAGCATGTCCAGATCACGGCGAGTCACGGCTTGGTTGTTAGCGTGGCCCGCTGAAGTGTCTGTATCTGTGCTGTGCACGGTAGCGGTTTGAGTTGGATTCTTCTTAGGAGCCATGACTTTTTATTCAATTCCCTATAGACGGCGCCAAACTGTTTCGGTGATGAAACGAGGAAGTGGAAAACACTTGAAATACCGCAAGTGGAAGCGTTATCAAGAGCGGCGATTCGTGGAAGGAAGCGACTTGAATTCCTACAATACAACACGTTAGCCTTGTCCGGGGAGTGATCTCCCGGAAAACCCCTCCGATGCTCAAGTTAGAACGGAGATGTGAGATTATGGAATAAATGATTATAGATTGAATGCAGGAACAAAGATATCGAGGTTGAGACTGCTTGTATTTTGGTGGGCTAAAGAAATGGAGTATGAGTAAGGATATTAAGAGGGTTATTCTCAGATGCCCCTTTCCTTTCTGATAATTGTCTCTATTTATAATGGTGAAAAAGAAGTTATTTCTGAGAGGAGGTTGATTATCATAGGGGGTAATGGGCAGTTATCAGCACTAAAGAAGGAGAACCATGGAATGAGGGATGAAGGGTAGTTGTCAAAGGGGAAGTTGGGTCAATCTGGAGGTTACCTCCCAGGGGAAGCTAGGGTATTTTGAGGGTTACTAGCTCATGGGCCAATTAATGAGGTTGGAGAATTAATAAAAGGCCCATTGACCAAAAGTCAAGGTCAATACGAAAGGTCAAAGGGTATTAGGGTAATATGACATTAACAATTTAAATAAATAAGTAAATTAAATAAGTGATACCATGACAGTTATAATGTTGGTGACCGATCCATTAGTGATTATGTTTTGGACCATTTTTGTTTAACATTTTATCTGACATTATGATCATAATTCGGTATTGATCCTTTTCCACAATACCGATCATTTGTTTGTTTGATGAAATCACAATTTGAAGCAATATTTGAAGTTCTGAGCAAGATTGAAAATTGGTCTAATTTCCTATTAACAAGTTTTTAGTTGGATCTTGGTTGATTTTACAAGCTTTTGAAAGTCTATTGTTACGTACACTAACTTGGTCATTTTGGGACGTTTAGTGCCTACTTTATAATATCTTTTTTTTCATGCATCGGTCATTGAACACTTGGTTTGAGAATTAAGTAACCCTTTCAAATTCAAACCATCAATACTAACAGGCCCGTTTCTAAACTTTTGATGGCATAGGACGAGATTAAAAATAGAGGCTCTTATCGCCTTTCAAATTTTATAAAGCAAATCAAATTTTCAATTTCTACAAAATTGAACAAATTGCTACTAATAGTAACGTCAAATGCAAAGATAAATAAAAAGTTACATAACAATTTTTAATTACTCAAATAAAACACTTTCTATGAGCATTTGAAATTATAAAGAAAAATTGTAAAGACAATTTTTTAATCACTCAAATAAAACACTCAAATATGGAAGTTTCCCCTTTTGTCTTGAAATTGTAAAGAGAAAATTTTAAAAGTTTTTCCATTTTTTCTTAAAATTACCATAGTAATTAGGTAATGGAAAAGTTTCCATTCAGATTTGGAAGAAACAGCCATGTAAATATTCCTGATTTATTACATGTATTAAACATTTATTATCTTCCCATTAATATTCATTCCCACTATGACACTATCGTATATTTCTCATTTTTATTTTTATTTTTAATTTTTTTTAATATTTAAATTTAAAGACTTAAAGCTACATAATTTTTAAAATATGGGGCCCTGGGCCTTTTGCCTCACCTGCCATAGGCCAAATACGAGCCTAAATACTAAGGACAGAAGGTGCCAAGTATATTATATATTATCTATGATAAAAAATCCCCATGTATATATATAAACCATAAAAGATTCGAATATAGATATTGGAGAGAGTACGGTTCACTACAAATAAGTATTGAAATAGCGATTGGAAAAAAGTGACGGGAACGTACTGATCGCTATTGGCGATGAATTGGCTACGAGAAGTCCATCGCCTTATGTATTATGTAAACTGGCAAAGGTTGGGCGACGACAGTAGGTGGTCGTCAGGTGGAAAAAGTAAAATGGCGACGGGATGGATGGTCGCCAGCTGGATGCCAATCTTTTCAACGGTCAATTTGTGCCTTTTTGTTAAATGGGCGACGGCTGGGTTGGTAGCCAGCTCGTCGCCTAGCATATTACCTTTTTTGTTTTTTTTGTGGGAAATTCCACGTGGTAACTCTGAGGTTTTGGGTTTTCCACGTGCTAACCAAAACTTTTAAAAAATGCATGCGATAACCATGAGGTTTACCAAATTGTTCAACCATGACCTTTTTGCACATAAAACGTTAGCAAATGTTAACTTCGAAGCTTTAACGCTGCTGTACGCCTATTTATGTGATTTACCATTTCAAATGCCATCAATTTAAACCTTTTCCCCCAAATATAAACCCTAACTCTACTATCTTTCATCCAAATCATATTTTTTCAACAAATCCAAAGATGGTGGAATTAGGGTTTTTGTTTTGGGAGAAAAGGTTGAAACTGATGGCATTTGAAATTGTGAGTTGCATAAATAGGCGTACAACAGGTCAGCAGCCTTAAAACTTCAAAATTAACATTTGCTAATGTTTTATGTGTAAAAAGGTCACGGTGGAACAATTTCATAAACCTCAGGATTACCGCGTGGATTTTTTAAAATTTTTGGTTACCACGTGGAAGACCCAAAACCTCAGGGTTACCACGTGGAATTTCCCTTTTTTAATCATTGGCGATGACATATAGGTGGTAGCCAGCTTGTCACCCTTTTTCGTCTGTTTTTTTGAAATTTGAATTTGAAAATGGCGAGGGATTTATAGTCGCAGTGTTGTCGCCATATTTTGTATTAATAAACAAGACCTATCATTGTTATGCATTGTTATATTTCAAAAACGAAAGTATTAAAAGTGGTTAGTGATTTTCTTATTTTATTATGTAGTACAAAATTTATTTGTTTTTTAAGTTTACATGAGTTGTTTTATTTATTTGGAATATTTGTATTTAATTTTTATTGTCATTAATTTGCTTTAATTTTATTATTTAGTACATATTTTATTTCTTTTGTTTTTTACATGAGGTTTTTATATATTTTTATTATTTTATATTTTATTTTTATTGTCAATAATTTGCTTCAATAATTCATATTAGAATATTGATATTATTATCATATATTTTTATTCTCGTGAATTGTTTTATGTATATTTTTGTTGTCATTAATTTACTTTAATAATCAATTGAATAATTATATTATTATATTATATATAGGTGTTAAAAATGAATGTTAGGCAAGAAAGAAGTTGGATGTACAACCGACGAAAAAATGAAAAGTTTAGCTTAAGATTTGAGAGAAATGGAAAAGTTTTTAGATTTCTAGTAGAAATAGCATGAGTTCTGAGATTAGATGTCCTTGTAAAAAGTGTAAAAATTTTTATAAGGAATCAATGAAATAACATAATATCTAATGAGAAAGGGGTTTGTTGAAAATTACTATGAGTGGGAATATCATAAAAACACACGGGTAGGAACAAGTTCTAATGTTGTAGCGGTAGTAGGAGAGAAATCGTCAAACAATCCAAATCCTTACTCACAGATGGTGTATAATGCAGTTGCTAATATATTTCCAGACACTTACCATCAGTTTCTTCCCCCCACCTTCCGAATTTTGATGTAGTACCGGTAGATAATGAACTACCGGTACACTTTGACGAATATCCAAATCCTCATTGTCGACAGTTCTTTGAAATGTTAAATTCTGTAAATAGTCCTTTATTTGAAGGTTGTAAAAATCACACCAAGACTTCTATTATTGATCAACTTACAAACCTGAAGACAGACCATCGTCTCACTAAGAGGTGTTACGCTGCATATTTGTGCTATTGTGAATGAAGTGTTACCAGAAGAGAATATTGTAAATCACTCCAATATGGAAGCTTCCAAAAGATTGATTTTTTTTTCCATAACCGGTCTTCACCCCCTTGCACATGCCCTGTTTTACCAAATACAGTCTCAACTCCCTTAACTTGTTTATAAACCTCATAACCGGTCAACGGTCGACGAGCTACACGGTCCTCAACCTCCCCGTTGAACATCTTCTTCTTCTTACAATATTAATGATCTCGTAAGAGGAACGTTCGATGGTGCATGAATACGTGTTTGCACTTAGGAATCCATGTGGATTCCATGTCATCGATACATATTGGGGATGCTTTCTTCCTTTTGTTCTTATGCCCTGATAAGTTGCCATATGCCGGAAAATCATTAACGGTGCATGAAAGCATTGCACGCAAGGTGAACTCCTCATTAGCATATGCTTCAAACACGAAAACGCCTTCATCCCACATCTTTCTCAAATCCTCAACGAGAGGTGCAAGATATACATCAATGTCATTGCCAGGTTGTTTAGGACCCGAGATAAGAAGCGAAAGCATGAAGTACTTACTCTTCATACACAACCAAGGTGGCAAATTATAGATCACAAACAGTACCCGCCAAGTACTATGTTGAGAACTAAGATTGCCGAATA
>NC_080058.1:14380955-14393455 GCF_026212465.1 Amaranthus tricolor
TTGGCACTTTTGTGCATAAAGTAGCTCAAACTTGGTTTCTTTTGCACGAAACTTGGCAAACAACACTATTTGGTATATATTATTGTGTTGAAGTGGTTAGAATTGAAAATCATAGTCATATACTAGAAAGTACGTGTTAAGTTGCGATTTTAAGGGTGTTTTAGTGTTTTTGGCACTTTTGCGTATAAAGTGAGAATTCTTATTAATCACAAAACTGAATCCATATACATGAGAGACAACCTCTATTTATAGGTTTATAGCTAGCTAACGGCTATAAACATCACGTGTTATACAATATGCCTCTTAAAACAAAAATTAAAAACCAAAACACTTAGCTTGGGAACTGATCAGCTCTGATCAGTGACTGGCCACCTTGCGCTCGTATCCTTGTGAGCTGTCTGCACAACATTCATGGTTCTTGAGCTTTGATGGCTTGGTCCATGTATGGAGATCGCGTTTTCATGATTGTTTGGCTCCAGGTATCCTTGGTTAAGGCTCAAACCACGCGGCAAGGTAGGCTGGTCAGCGGGTAGGCTGATGTCCTTAACTGCCCTCTTTTGTTGTTTCTTGGTTTGGTATTGTTCATTAGCTCAAACTTGGTTCGATTTGCACGAAACTTGGCGCACAACATTATTAGGTATGTATTGTTGTGTTGAAGTGGTTAGAATTGAAAATCATTGTCGTATGCTAGAAATTACGTGTTAAGTTGCAATTTTATGCGTTTATTATGTGTTTTTGGCACTTTTGCGCATAAAGTAGCTCAAACTTGGTTTGATTTGCGCGAAACTTGGCACACAACATTATTTGGTATATATTATTGTGTTGAAGTGGTTAGAATTGAAAATCATAGTTATATGCTAGAAATTACGTGTTAAGTTGCGTTTTTAAGCGTTTTTAAGCGTTTTTGGCACTTTTGCGCATAAAACAGCTGAAACTTGGATTTTTTTGCACGAAACTTGGCACACAACACTATTTGTTATATATTATTGTGTTGAAGTGGTTAGAATATAAAATCATTGTCGTATACTAGAAATTACGTGTTAAGTTGCGATTTTAAGGGTTTTTAAGCGTTTTTGGCACTTTTGCGTATAAAGTGAGAATTCTTATTAATCACATAACTGAATCCATATACATTAGAGACAACCTCTATTTATAGGTTTCTAGCTAGCTAACGGCTATAAATATCACGTGCTATACAATATGCCTCTTAAAACAAAAATTAAAAACCAAAACACTTAGCTTGGGCACTGATCAGCACTGATCAGTGACTAGCCCACCTTGCGCTCGTGTCCTAGTGAGCTGTGTGCACCACATTCATGGTTCTTGAGCTTTGAAGGCTTGTTCCATGTATGGAGATCACGTTTCCTTTTTTGTTTGGCTCCAGGTATCCTTGGTTAAGGCTCAAACTACGCGGCAAGGTACGCTGGTTAGCGGGTAGGTTGCTGTCTTTAACTGTCCTCTTTTGTTGTTTCTTGGTTTGGTATTGTTAATTAGCTCAAACTTGGTTTGATTTGCACAAAACATGGCACACAACATTATTTGGTATATATTATTGTGTTGAAGTGGTTAGAATTGAAAATCATTGTCGTATGCTAGAAATTACGTGTTATGTTGCGATTTTATTCGTTTATTAAGCGTTTTTGTCAGTTTTGCGCATAAAGTAGCTCAAACTTAGTTTGATTTGCACGAAACTTGGCACACAACATTATTTGGGATATATAATTGTGTTGAATTGGTTAGAATTGAAAATCATAGTCATATGCTAGAAATTACGTGTTAAGTTGCGATTTTATGCGTTTTAAGCGTTTTTGGCACTTTTGCGCATAAAGTAGCTCAAACTTGGTTTGTTTTGCACGAAACTTGGCACAAAACATTATCTGGTATATATTATTGTGTTGAAGTGGTTAGAATTGAAAATCAATTTTGTGTGCTAGAAATTACGTGTTAAGTTGCAATTTTATGTGTTTTTAAGCGTTTTAGGTACTTTTGCGCATAAAGTAGCTCAAACTTGGTTTGATTTGCACGAAACTTGGCACACAACATTATTTTGTATTTATGATTGTGTTGAAGTGGTTTGAATTGAAAATCATTGTCGTATGCTAGAAATTATGTGTTAAGTTGCGATTTTATGCGTTTATTAAGCGTTTTGGCACATTTGCGCATAAAGTAGCTCAAACTTGGTTTGATTTGCGTGAAACTTGGCACACAACATTATTTGGTATATATTATTGTGTTGAAGTGGCTAGAATTTAAAATTATTGTCATATGGTAGAAATTATGTGTTAAGTTGCGATTTTAAGGGTTTTTAACCGTTTTTGGCACTTTTGCGCATAAAGTAGCTCAAACTTGGTATGTTTTGCACGAAACTTGACACACAATACTATTTGGTATATATTATTGTGTTGAAGTGGTTAGAATTGAAAATCATAGTCATATGCTAGAAATTACGTGTTAAGTTGTGATTTTGAGGATTTTTAAGCGTTTTTGACACTTTTGCGCATAAAGTAGCTCAAACTTGGTTTGTTTTGCACGAAACTTGGCACACAACATTAATTGGTATATATTATTGTTTTAAAGTGGTTAGTATTAAAAATCATAGTCATATGCTAGAAATTACGTATTAAGTGGCGATTTTATGCGTTTTTAAGCGTTTTTGGCACTAACATCTATTTTCTCTTAGTGCTTTCAACAACCTTCTAGTTCCGTTGATTGCGGCTACTACACGCTGAAGTACATAGACGATATTATAAAATCCGTGAAGGATTTTGGAGTCGAAAATATAGATGCCGTAAGTATTTGTTACATTCTTAAATTATTATTATTGGTAAAATCTAATGTTTATTAATCTTTTAATTTTATACTATATTATAGGTTTTATCTGACATTCCGAGGGAAACACGCCCTCTAAGAAGTGGAGAGATGCGCGAATTAAAAGACACGATTGCCGCGTAACTTGCTAATTTTTGTCCTTGATAAATTGTAATTAGTATAGATTTTTTAGGAATTTAATGTATATTATATATATATGTACGTACATAATATTATATTATATATACGATCGAGAGTTTATTATTACAAAGAGATTATTGATGATTATTTGTGATTATCATTGGATTATTATTGGATTAATCATTGTTATTATATTGTACATTATTATTGGATTATTATTAGAATAAAACGAAAAAAGAAAAAAAATACCAAGTATTTGCTGCGGTCAACACAAAACCGCAGCAAATAAGGAGGAGTATTTGCTGCGGTTTTGGTTGACCGCAGCAAATACTCCTCCTTATTTGCTGCAGTTTTGTGTTGACCGCAGCAAATAATGCCTTTTTTTTCTATGATTTTCAACCGCAGCATTTAAAATAGGTCATTTGCTGCTATCACTATTGCTTGGTGCCAAACCGCAGCAAATAATGGCCAAAAAACCGCAGCAAATGAGATTTTTTTCACTAGTGATTTCCATCTTGAGATATTCAAGAAAACCAATTCTTAAACTGATATTCAAAGGTGTGTGTGTATGTGCAAGAGTATATTTAATCCGATCCTCCACTAGTTCATCCTATCCATATTCATTGAAGACAAAACTGAGACAAGAAACCAAATTCCCTCCCATATTTGGTGCAGTAGTGGTACATGATCTTTCAACAAATATTTGGCAAAGAAGCATGTAATCACAAAGGAAACTCATGTAATAAGTGTTAGTGACACCACAAGTGGAAGTCGATAGTGGAAAATGGAAATCCTCGGTGGAAGTGATTGATGAATTTGCAACCACAATATAGAGTGATCCTTAGGTATACTCTTAAACGGTGCACAACTAAATTATATGAATTAGAACATTATGAATTAGTAGAAATGTTTACATCTTGTAATGGTAGGATTAGCGTAACAAGAGCAACAACAACAACAGCAGCAGCAACAACAACAACAACAACAACAACAACAATAATAATAATAATAATAATAATAATAAAGGTCCTAATGCATCAAACATCTTAGAAGAACCTATACAACAAGCCAATGAAGCTTTAGACTCCTCTCAACAAACCAAATCTTTCACCATAAACGATAAATAGAAAATTACATTCATTTTCACACCCAAAGGAGAACATTATACATAAACATATGTTTTTTCTTTTCCTTTAAAACTCATTCTAAATTGTAGATTCTTTAGTTGTTTTACATTTTTTCTTTTATGGAACCAAAGAGAAATAAAAAAAATACTATAGGATCTAAACTAGATCATGGAAATATAAAGCAAGCTTGATCAGTTTGAAAGAAACAAGGTTTAGACCATAGTTTCTAGGCCAAAAAAATTAATATATTATTGGAAATAAGTGGGTATTCCAAAATAAGCTTGATGAAGATAGCAAAACAGTAAGGAATAAAGCCAGATCGGTTGCTAAGTGATATAATTAAGAAGAAAGAATTAACTTAGGTGAAACCTTTGCTTTAGTTGCAAGAACAGAAGCTATAATAATACTACTTTCCTTCTGATGTGCTCATTTATGAGCATATTTATGACTCCTTTATTGAGTTGAGTCTCAAGATATTTAGTTGATTTTATTCATATTATGCGTGATTTTATCTTGTTCTTACCTATGCATTGTTTTGTGGTTATTTCAAGTTTTTTAAAAAGCAACGAGGTCGATTTATGTGTATTCGAGGCTTTGGCACGCTTATTGAGACATTCTCGGAAGCCATGTTAAGTTCAAAAGCACACTTGGTGTTCAAAAGATGCGAAAAGCCCATAGCCTTAATGATTCGGCAAAACTCCCTCTTTCGATCGAATGCACCTGATTCGGGAGAAGATTCCTCAAGCTCGGTCAAAGTGTTGCCATGCAATGTTCCAATGATTATGTATTAGGTGAATGCTTCTTGGCTTGGGTGAATGACACAACCATTTGGTCGAATGAAGAGCTCAACAATTCCTAAGTTGTTACTGAAGGCACAGTTATTTGGTCGAATGGATCTCAATTCAGTCAAATGTACTTGAAGTTCGGTCAAATGGCATTCTAATATGCACAACCAGATTCTGCAAGCGCATCAAGATGCAGTCGTATCTATTAAGCCAACTTGTGGGCCATTAAGGGCACTTTAAGCATCGTAATCTAAACTATTTAAACCCCCTAATCTTAGTTGAAGGGAACTTATGGCTCATTTTACATTAATGATGTTGTAGAATAGATTTTAAGCTTTCCTTAGTTTTTCTCTTAAACACCTAGTTTCTATCTTTACACTTTGGATTTCAAGCTTTGTTTTGAATTCTTCATTTAATTTGTATTGAAGCATTAATCTTGGTTGTATGAATCATTTCTCTTCATGCTTTCTAGATTAGTTATCGCTTTTATTATTTTCTTATTGAATCTATCATTATCTATGTTTCCCATATTCATATTAATCACGCTTAATCATATTGCTTTTCTTATTAACATTGCTTTATTTAGTATAAACATGAGTGAGTAGTTTTATTTATGCTTTGATTGGTGAAAACGTAGGAAAGGACATGTTCTTCATTACATAGGATTAGGAAAAAGATAACAATACTAAGTTATTGATATTCTATACGAAACTTGTCTTGTCACTCATAGGGGGACATAGGGCGATTATAGGTCGTTTGTGTGGTTTGTGGAATTACCAACTTCCTCTGGTTATCTTGAATGTCAAGACTAGTTATTGTTTGATTTTCTTTAACCTAGTTTATATTTTAACAAAATCACTTTTCTTGGATGGACCGTGGACCTAATATATCACAATTTTACTAAAAGAAATTGTGTATATTAATACTATTTTGAATTGGACATTTGGACTCTATTTGGAAGATTGAGATTCAGAGTAGGAGAAAAAATGTGGTTGTGTTACTAACGTCATATTCCAATGTATAATGGGCTTGAAACAAATTAGATTATGTCTGAGCAAGAATAGAAAACGGGAAGGCGGAACATACCTCATAGAGTCGATAGTTAAAATTTTAGAAATGATTTGGTGGACAGTGATTAAAAGACTACTATTTGAGAGTGGAGAGAAAGATTGAAACTTCTATATTGATTTTTTTTTTTTTTTTTAAATAATAGAGGATAAAACTAATATACTCCTAGTGGATAAAACATGTCATATTTTCAGATTTGTACTTTTGTGATTTTTATGATAATATAAATATAAAAATAAAAGAAAAATGACAAATGAAATAGGCTGAAAGCTACGTTACGTACACGGTCAAGACTATACAGCTGTGCCCTGTGGGATTGCAAAAGTAAAGTTGGTTATATCCAAATCCAAGAATTGTTAGCAAATTTGATTATTATTGTTATACTTTGTTTGTACTGATTGCAAATTCAAAGAAAGCCTGTTCTGAACAGCGCTTATAGATTTTTCAACCGTCACTTTTTTTGTATAGCCAACAAATCAATATACACATTAACATTTTCACAAAATGAATAAAACTTGTCTGAACATCGTTTCAAATAGAATTACAATAGAAAAAACAATTATCTGCTGTTCATTGGGTGTATACTTGTATAATTTGACGAATCAACTAACGTCACTCATCACTTGTGAAAAAGAATTGCGAAAAATACATGGCTAGGCTTGCCAATCTTACAATTTCTGTCGGCAGCCATGGCGAAGAATTGCGCTTACACACCGTAAACTCATCCATCTCACTATGCTGAATTATATTCGGAAAATCGAAGAGATGGATGAAAATTTAAATGTACCTGGTGAATTTTGGCTAAAAATGTTATGAATAAGAAACAATCAAAGGTTCATGAGCTTCACTTGCTTTCTTACTATAATAAGTATACAATCCCAATTGTGTGATTCCGAGGAGCATCCCTATCCCATTTGGAACCTGAAGTTCAATCAACAATACAATCTAAATGTTTCGGGAGAGATATCGAAGACTTTAGCTTTATCACGAAAAATTCAAGAGATTTAGGCTTGCTTACATAAATGAATGCATCCCAGTTAAACATCCCGTATGCAAAGAAAGACATACTCATCAAGAAGGAAGACAACGAGAGGTAAAAGGGCATGTATTCGACGCTTTTTGTCCTTATAACCAATCTCTGCAAAGTCACTTATGTCAATGAAGGATTCAAGATATGGAGATGCTACAAGTGAACCATAAAAGTTGAATGACATACGATTATAAAGAGTGGCGAGGCAAACATCGAAATGAGAGAAGCGCAACTCAAAAACCCGATAAATTTTTGCCTTGAACTGAAGTCAAAGAGGTTTAAGCTCATGAAAACTAAAACCGCAAATAGAACAAACACCCCAGCTAGCAAACCCATCATCTTGAACTACAATTAAACCAAAAACAGGGAGATGTTAACTAATCAATCAAAGAAAATCAAATCAAATCAAATGCATATTCACGCTAAAATCTTAAACAATTAAAAAACCTTTCTCTCACGCTCTGCATATGAAATGAAGAGGAACAAGTAGACTAACTGGAAGATAGCACCAATTGAATTGACTGTTGTAATCAATATATTGTCAACTGACACAAAGGGTGATCCATACCAGGCACATATCAAACAATTGAGGAGAGTGTATATATATGGCAATCCTGAAAACTCTTCTGTTGACCCATTTCTGATTATTCTCCTGAATGTTGGTCTGTTTATTGTATAAATTTTGAAAAATCATTATTACAAATCCAAGAAATTAGAAATTAAATATGGGTTAATAAATTTTCACAAAAGTTACACAAATTAAGGAGGATAAACTCACATTGGGGACACAAAAAGCCCAAAAGCAAAGATGTTACCTATATGAAAAATAATATTAGAGTTTGCATAAGACATTGATTATCCATGTAAAAACCTACAAGAACCATAATTTGATCTAAATAAATTACGTAATTAACAGCAAAATTAATTTATTGCACTCCACCAATGAGAGCTTGTCGCTTATTGTCGGTCCCAAGCCCGGACAGAGGAGAAGGGTTTGCACTAGGTTAGTGATAACCAGCTCGGTAAAACTTAGCCATATCCATAATCACGAACCAAATAAATTGTTTTATATAGTCAACTTTAATTTATTGAGATTAAGGCTCTGAAAGTGTGCCCGGCAAACATTGATCAATTAGACCAACAAGATTATCCATCCTTTCATATGAATTACAACATCAGATAACATTAGGATTCTATTTTATCATTTTCAAAACCAGCAATTAGAACTTCTGCAAATACTTTCCACACAGAATGCATCTAATTATACTCCTATAAAAGTAGAATATTTTTCACTATCTTGCCACAGAAATCTGCCTAAATTTATAAAACCCAGTTCAATTATGTTAATATCATATCACATGGATGATGAATTACATTCAAAAGAAAGAAAAATGTTCCACAAAGTTGACTGCACTGTAAAATCAACCCAGAAGCCAAAAAGCTAAATTCTATTACAGATTTAAACAAAGATAAAGTCAACCAGAAAAGGGAAAAATAGGTTTAACACCAATGATTATATTGAACAAAAACATGAAACATGTGATAACAATAAGAAATCACAAAGTTGAATTTCAAAATCAAAACCCAGTAATTAATTAATATATAGGGAAAAGGTAAAAGGAAAAGCAAAGTACCAGCAACCCCAGCAGCATCTTTAAGAACCGAATACTGTAGAAAAGAAACCATGAATATGGAATTGGATAGGAAATTCCTTTTCTTTTTCTCTCTGTGTACCGTTTTGTCTGTCTAGACTCCAGATGAACGACCTTTTTTCTATGTTGTAATTTTGTAAATAAATAAATTAAACGGCTGGCCTTTTAATTTTTTAGCAAATCTTGACAAAGAAACCAAAGTCGAGAAATGAAATGTCTTTTATTAATTAATGTTTAAAGTATCAAAAACTTGTTAGTAAAATGGTTGAATCGTGCGACCTTATAATTCAACTCATGATAATATATAATTCCCCATTCAAAAATAATGAATTTGGGATTTAATTATTGGGAATTTATGTAATATATATATTTTTTTTGTGGTATGTTAATGGGATAAGTTTGAAATTGTGAATATATATTGAAAATAAAATGTAAATTGACAATTTTGTCCTATTAAAAATAAAAATGCTTATAAATTTTTTATAAATAAGGGTATAATAGTCTTTTTACAAATAAATTTCAATTCTCACCCTCTAATACTTACCACCCTTAATAATAAAACCTTGGGAATTCATGAAAAAAATTATCATTTCCATTGTAACAGACTTAAAATTCTTAATTTGAATCTTCTAATTTTAATCTTCCGATTAATTATTCTGAATTTTCAATTCCAACCTCTAATTCTTTGATTATCCATTTCAAACCATCTTTAATTCCTAAACCTTGTTCGATTTTGTAATTTCTTTCAAATATTTTACTTTTGTTTTAAACAGTTTCAGTTTTTATGATAAAGTTTTTTTAACAGTTCGACATTTTGAGACTTCTGCAATATTTTTGTATTAAACATTATTATTATATGTTAGTTATGTATCGAGATTGCTACTCCTGTTACACGTGGTATCAGAGCTAAAGTTACTCGAATCTCGGAACTTCGATTCTATGTAAAAGAATGTTCTCGATAGCCGACATTTCAAAAAGAAAACGATGTTTTTGTTTTCAAATGAGTCTTTTTTCCAAATAACTTTTTTTCATTTTTTTTTCTTTTGTGCTTGTGTGACCATGTGTGGATTACATGTTATAATTATGTTAATGTGATTTTGATCACATGTTTAAATTTCATTTAAGATGACGAAAGATTATAATATTCCCTCACTCAGGAGTCAAGGATTTGACAGTTAGAGTAATAGTTAACGTTAATGAAGAGTTTGAAGGTAAAGTTATTTCTGATAATTTTCTCGTAGAAAATTTTTCCATTCATATTCTTTTTGATTCTAAAGTCGACCAATCTTTTATCTCTACCTCTTTTCTTCACAAATCCTCTGTCTTTCAAACCTCAAAATTTCAATCCCCAAATTTGTTCACCTAACGGTTCACCATTCCTATGTAACCGTATCTTTCCTACTTTCCTCTTAAGATTTTAAATCGTCATCTACTGTCGACTTGATAGTGTTTGAATTGGGTACTTATGATATTATTTTGGGTATGGATTTGTAGAAACGTCATCATGTGCAGATTTTTTAAAAGGACAAGATTGTTTGGGTTAAAACTCACGTGGAGATGATTACGCATAGAGATGAGAGATACATGCCTGTGTTTTATTTCCAGTAGTAAGGAGAAAACCAAATTGAGTCTCGATGAAACCCCGATTGTTTGTGAATACCCTAATGTTTATCTTAAGGATTACCTGGTTTACCCCCGAGGAGAGTTGTTGATTTCCATATTGATCTGATTTCTGACGTTATCTCTATGTCCAAGACTCTGTACCATTTTATCCTAGTGGAGTTAAGTAAATTAAAGAAGTAGTGGTTGAGCTACTAGGAAAAAAAAACAAAAAGAGCGTTTTATTCGCCGTAATGTGTCGCCTTGGGGAGCTTCCGTTTTATTTGTTAATAAAAATGATGGTACAATGAGGTTGTGCATTGACTATAGGGAGATTTACAAGATTACCATCAAGAATAATTACCCTTTGTTTAGGATAGATGATATTTTTGACTAGTTAGAAATTAGAAACTCAAGAGTTTTCTATGATTTATTTGAGGTCTAGGTGATATTAAGGATAGCCGAGGAGGATATTCCTAAGACTGCGTTCTAGACCAGTTATGGACTTTATGAGTTTCGGTGATGTCAATTGGGGTAACAAATACGCCAACAACGTTTATGGATTTGATACAGAGATACATTCGTCCTTATTTGGATAAGTTTATAGTTTTTATGAAATTTTGGTATATTCGAAAAACATGGAGGAACATTTGAGGATTATGCTAAAACTTTGAAAAAAAAATGTTTAGGCAATTTATTATGCACGAGTTTTGGCTTGAGGAAAGAGTGTTTTTCTGGGTCATATTATGTCTAAGGATGGAATTTCTGTGGATCTGGAGAAGATTAAGACGATAACCAATTGTCGATTCCGAGGAATGTAACTGAAGTTCGGAGCTTTTTAGGTTTTGCTGGTTACTATAGAAAATATGTTGAGAATTTCTCTAAGGTTACTCGTCCCATGTTTGAGTTGTTGAAGAAAAGAATTTGATTTTAATAAGTGAGAGGTACACGATTGCTTTTGAGGAATTAAAAAAAAGACTCACTACTACTCATGTATTAATAGTGCATGATTGTAGCAAACGATTCAAGGTCAATTGTGATACTTCATTTAAAGGTTTGGGATGTGTACTTATGCAAGATGTAAACGTCATAGCTTATCCATCGAGGCAATTGAGGCCACATGAGGTGAATTACCCTGTGCACGACATTAAACTTGTTGTAATAATCCTTGCTCTGAAATTGCGGAGACATTATTTGTATGGGCTACCGTTTAAGATCTACAGAGATCTTCAAAACTTAAGGTATGCCTTCAACCAGAAGGAATTTAACATGCGCCAAAGGCTATGGCTTGAGGTTATTAGGATTATGTCTTGAAATTTTATGCCACCCTAGGAAGGTTAACAAGTTGTCTTATGTTTTGAGAAGGAGACAGAGAGTATCAAATCTGTACCTTGGGAGTTTTACCGTGAAATGCAGAATTTGAGATTAAAGATTTGTAACCAACATGAGGTTAGACGGTATTTAGGAGCGATAACCATACATACAAACTTTGTTTGACCATATCAATAAGGCACAACTTCAGAATCCAGAGATTATTGAGTTGATCCATAGAGTTGAGAGAAATGAGACTAATGTTTTTGAGTTAAAAGAAAGAGGAAAGGTGAGTCCGAAATTTATTAGACCATTTGAAATTCTAAGAAGAGTTAGAAAATTGCTTATGAGTTGCCTTTACCATCGAGTTTGGTAAAAGTTCATTATGTGTTCCATGTTTCACAGTTGAAGAAGTATGTTCATGATCCATCGCAAGCGCTAACCCCTGAACCCCTTCAAATCGATGAGTCCTTAGCCTATGAGGAGAGACCTATCAGATTTTGGATACCCCAATCAAAGAATTGAGAAACTCTAGGATTCCATTGGTCAAGGTTTTGTGATCAAACCATAGAGTACAGGAAGCTAGTTGGGAGAAGGAGGTAGACATGAGAGACCGATACCCTAACGTTTTCGGTAAGTTCTAGTTTCGGGACGAAACTATCTTAAGTGGGGAAGACTTGTAACAAACTAAAAATTCTTAATTTTAATCTTCCGATTAATTATTCCTAATTTTCAATTCAAATATCTAATCCTTTGATTATCCATTTCAAACCATCTTTAATTCCTAAACCTATTCCGATTTTGTAATTTCTTTCAAATATTTTACTTTTGTTTTAAACAGTTTTAATTTTTATGATTTAAAGTTTTTTTAACAGTTCGACATTTTGTAACGTCCGCAATATTTTTGTATTAAACATTATTATTATATGTTAATTATGTATCAAGATTGCCGCTCCTGTTACACCCATTTCTTAATTTA
>NC_080058.1:14400955-14415955 GCF_026212465.1 Amaranthus tricolor
TAAGCATTTAATCAACCCAAAATCAACTAGAGTTTCATCATCATTAAGCCATCACAAAGGTTGAGTTAATCCTAACCCTAAAAGATTACTCACTACTCATTCTAATAATTAAAGACATCACTATGGATGATATATTAAAATATTAAATGTCAAATAAACACAAGAACACAATAATAAAGCTACTAAACAATAATGGTGAGAACCACAAATAATCATAAAAACAAGAATAAACTATCAATAATCACTAAAGAGATGTATTAGAAGATACCTACAAAAGATGGAATTGGTTGGAAAACAAAAACATAAAAACTCACAAAATCTTAAATCTCAACCTCCATTGTTATGGCTTGAAAGCTTAAAATAATTGCCAATAAAAGCTAATAAATATAATGAACTACAAAATAAAATTTTGTTGAAAACAAATTAAAATTAAGATAAGAAAAAGCAAGAAAATAAAATAGTGTATAAGAGTAAAGTGGGGAAAAAGAGGAAAGAAAACTAAGAATGCGCCTGTCTGCTCGCCTACTGCTGCTCTCAGTTGGGTCTGGAAAAGTATGAACCGCGCAATGGACTATCACAAATCCATGGCATCTCAGTTGAGCAAAGGCATTGCATGCGCGCAGGAGGTCGCGTGTTCAAAATCCACTAGTGACATTTTGTGTGCTGCTGCTGGCACGCGTGGAACGTGCCGTCGTTCCACATTGAACGATTGCTCGTTCAACTTTCTGTATCAAAAGCTTATGTTGATCATTCATTGCCATTTTGAAAATAATGTAACTTCTTCGTTAGAATTCCGATTTCGACGTGTGATCAGTGGATTCGAAGCTAACGAACCCAATTTTTTATATCTTTGCTTGTGTTGGACTACTTTTCACCTCTTCCCTCACTTATTCCTCAGCTTTGATCCAGTCTTCCTCAAAGCCTCCGGGGGATTAAGGAGTATCGTCCTTTACATGCCTTTGCTCGAAAAAAGGTGGAAAACCTACAAAAACACGAACAAACGCATGCTTCCCTAGAAAGGGGTGTAAACCTAAGAAAAAGGAATGAAATGTAACAAAAACTGCATAGAAATATAACAAATATCACACATAAAAGGAATCAAAATTGGGAGAATCAGATCGAGTCAAGCGAGTCGGATTTTTTGAACACCCCTAGTTGATGGGATATGTATGTAAAGATGATTAATATGTATGCAATGATCAACTTCATAAGTTTGGGAAATAATAACAATATTATTTAGCTTCTTGAAGGGTCCATTGGCAACAAACAGAAAGTAAAGGTTGGATTATTACAAAAAATTTAAAGGTGGAATTATTGGCAGGTAATGGAAAATAAATTGAATTATTATAAAGAAAGAAGAAAATGAAAGGTAACTTAATATAGCGGGTCATTTTTTTAAACGGTCCATTGGCAACAAACTGAAAACAAAGGTTGAATTATTAAAAAAATTTCAAAATGTGAGATTTTTGGCAGATAATGGAAAATATGTTGGATTATTCATAATAATTTTTCCTATTTTAATATATGGAGAAAGTAGTAGTAATAACAAAAAGTAATATGTAATGGTTTTTCTATTAATATTGTTTTCCTACAATTATACCCATCAATCATAGCTAATAGGAGTAGCTATTTATGGGTAGCACTATGTCGATTGTAAACTACTCTACACGAACCATGTGTACATAACTCAACCCATGGTTCAGTCCAAGATGGTGACCAGATTGATCGAACCCAAACTCAAGTGCACAGCTCAGCTCATGGTAATGATCCAATCCAAGACTATGATACAGGCTAGGCTAGATCAATCTAGGGCCAAGATCCAGCCTAGCAAGATCAAAATAAGCCAACAGCAACATCATTCAACTCACAGAACAAGGCAACTGTTTACCAGCTTTCTACCCAAACGCAAGGTGGCCCAATCAGTTGATCAATACTGACAGCATACCTGTAACTTAGGCTGTTTTTAGTTTTTGTTTTTTAAGCAAAGTGTGTTTGTCACGTGAGTTGTAAACTAGCCGTTAGACATTAGAAACCTATATATAGGTCTCTAATCATTGTGTAAAACGATTCAGATTTCATCCTTAGTATTGATTTTTCCATTTTGATTCTAAAAGTGTTGAAATTTCCTCTCCTCAGTTTTTTCCTTGTGTGTTTGCGTGTGTATATTTAATCAGTTAGAACAAAGAAAGTGTGGAACGCTTCTGAATTCTAGATTGTGAAACAATCTAGATTACATTCTTTCCAACCAATGAGTGAAACTCCGGGGAGGGTGTATAGAGTCCATATCATTGGTGAGTGAAGCCAATAGGGAGGACTGAAGGCTGGCCTGAGAACCAATAATTGATTTCTTGAGGTATTTGGTGTTCTGAGTGTGTGTTTAAGAGTCAAGCAACCTTCTTCTAATTGATCAGGCTGATTGTGTACAAGATTAGGAGTGTGAAGGACCCAATCTTGATGCACTACATCTTTTCTTTCTTATAATAAGATTTTTTATATTGCTTATTTTTGTAAAAGAAGGGGTTGTTAAATGTTAAGTCATTTTGATCTTGAATATGCACTTTATCAATAACTGGTAAAATTTGATTGGTGAATGATTAGGTATTTAAGGTTAGCAAAAAATAGTAAAAAATAACATGGTCTGTGAAAGCTTGTTGTACTTCAAAATTCTTTCGTTAACTATGTGCTTTATCACTTTGATTAATTTGTGCATATTCTTATTGGGTAATATGGATGCAAATTTGGGCTGTGTTTATCAATATTTTTTTTAAAAAAAAAAAAAAACTAGTATTCTTTAGTCAATATATATATAATGTCTAAAAGGATATTATATATCTTCATCGAAAAGGAATTAAGCTAATGTACTAGTACTATAATATAATATAAATTGCATAATAAATAGCAATGAAATCAGAAATACATGTGTAAAAATGATAATAAGAATGAAATGGATAATAATGACCTAATAGTAAGTAATCTAGTAAGAATATGTAGTGATTGGGTATAATTAATGAGGTATGTTGTTAAAGAATGTAGTTGTAAAGAATTTGATTCCAAACATCAGGAACACCAGGCAGACACCAATGACTGCAATCCATAGAAAATAGACCATAAATGGAAGGATGTCCATCTTTTCTTAGTAAGGAAAGAAGAGTAACGTCAAGCAATGTCACAGGCGTCTTCATTTTGCTTAAAACTCTCTTCACCACCGACTCCGCCACCGGAAAAGGTCCTGGGTAGTTGCTCCCTATTACCGGTTGTGTCTGTCTTAAACAATTTATTGCTTCTGGTTCTTCCCAATCACTCCCACTGCTCAGCTCGTCCATATATTCAATATTTCACATTAATTAAGCTTTATTTAAACGAATTTTAAATCATAAAAATTAAGAAAAATTGTTGAAAATAATCTAACCTTTGACTTATCCACCCAACGTTGGATTATTTTATAATAATCCAACTTTTTGTTTTATTTTTCTCTCAGCATACCTAGTGACCTAAACCACCATAACCTCACCTCTTGAACCACCACAACTTCACCCTATTTCTTCCCTCATCTCACCCACAAGGTATGCTGAGATCAAATACATATTAAAAATAAAATTAACAATAGGTGGGATGAGCGAAAGATTAGATAATCTTTGATAATTTTTCCTAAAAAGTAATAGGAAAATAAAGGCTTACTTGTAATGAGATGGAGAAATTCCCTGGAAAAAGACTTTAGTTTTAGTAGGGTCCACATTAGTGTCAACCCAATGAGCCCATGTTTCAAGTGCTTTCTCAAAGGCTATCATCCGATTCATGTCTTTTACTGTTACATTTCCGATACGAATGTAGTCCCATCTGCACAATCCCGGATAATTTACTTTTGGTAAAAGTTTAAGTTGATGATGGTAGACATTACAAAAAGATTTAATGAAATAAGAAGAGGTAATAATAAGGGACTAACGGTTGAGTAGGACCACGGCGGCCCCACCAATGCCAAGTGTTGAAGACGAGCATGTCCATTCCCATCCATAATCTGCCTCCAATAATAGAGTCCAGCTTTAAAACTCGGCCAATCCTTTCCCTTACAACATCTACCAGATACACACTTCTATCAATCATCACTTTCAACCCATAATCCTGTTACATTAACATTAATTTTACAATTTTAAATTAACATTAAAATTAACTATTTCAGTGTGTGACATTATAATTTTTTTAAATATAAGCAATCAATAATCATACCGTGAAAGTGAATGTAGAAATCATGCCTTGTCTAGTGATGTTATAAGTGGCAGTAGGTACACCAGAATGCAATAGGCATGTAAGTGATTGCCATTGATTTAAACTTAATGAATCTCCAACAAACATTATACTCTTTCCTCTATATCTTTCCATGAAATCTCGAGCATTGAATCTGCAGATCCATTTAACAAAGAAACAATAAATCACCATTAACTACAAGCTTAATTTTTGGTTGAATCAGTTCCTTCCAACACAATCAACAACGAAGGCAACTTATGCTATGATGAATGAAGGAGAGTGTGGTTTGGATAAATTCTTGATAGAGGCTTGTGGAGTTATGAAAGTCCACTTATATACGATCATGGGTTTCCATTAACATAAGTTATAACACTTGGGTCAGGAAAGAATATTTAATCAGCTAGAAGGATGCATAGCCATTTTAGTACATAAATAACATACGTTATGCAGGTCACTGGGCATGACAAAATTAAACAAACGATGTATGCCATAAAAAGGTTCAAAAGGCGGTTCAAATAATAAAACCTACTAAACTTCGAAAATATTTCGACCTCTAAGACCATTGTGAACAACCATCAACCAAAATAGGTTCGAATTTCAACCACTTAATGTTTCAAGTTTAAATATAAAAGTTGAAGAAAATGTGTTGGAGTTATGGTAACTTGAGTGCACCACTAAGAGTGGTTAAATGTATGTTAATACATGATGAGTGTTTATGGGGACATTGATGATGTGTGTGATGAAGAGTCTGAATAGGGAGAGCAAGAGTCAGCCCCTACATCATTATGCTCGAACAAGGCATCAGAAGAAAGAGGCTTGCCTTGAAAGAGGCATAAAATCAGAGGAGCTGGTGAATGGAAATTCATAGTGCTCGAACAAGCACTTAGCTTCGAAAAATCCAAAGAATATATGCAAGTTAAGCAATGCTGGAACGAGCAATGTTATAGCTCGTTCGAGCAGATCATTCAACAGACTCTGTGTTGAGTACATGAAATGTACATGAAATGTTGCGACTATTTGTCTTCTCTTTGTGCTCTGGGTGGCTCCATCTATTAGCTATTACTTCTAGTCTATATATAGGTCTCTACAGATAAACCTATGTAATCTTTTTCTAACCTCCTAAACCTAAACACATAGCCTACTGCTTCTTCGCTTCTTCTCTAGTGTCATTCCTCCATTGTAAGAGTTTTTGAACTCCATTGTTGAAATACTAATCTAAGAACCTACACGCCACCGAGGATGTAACCCAAGTTAGATGAACCTCGTAAACCTTTGTCTTTGTTCTTTATTGCATTTTATTTCCTATTTGATTTGCAATTTTCATTGATAGAGTTCATCAACCTATATCATACCACTGTTCTTGGTGATATTAGAGATAAAGTTTCATACTTAGGCCCTAATATTGCAATCATATCAAAATGAAATGCTAAATCTTCGCAAGTCAACAAGAATGAAGATGAATCAAAGAGCCAAATTGTTGGTCTAGCTGAAAATTCAACCTTGATCTCCATTTGATCTTGGGCAACATGAAGGCTAAATCATGAAGATTTGGCTGGTTATGATAGCTTAAAAGACCAAAGATTTAGTGTGCCTAAATAAGATCATGTAATAAACAATTAAGTTAACTAAGAGCTTGAGGTGGAAACTTTGAAGCAACAAAGAATTAGGTCAAATTGGGAGAATGATGACTAGATTTGATGAGGGCACATTATGTATGGAATGGTGGCCTGGTGGGTACTCCGTTTGATGTTTATCAATATGAGAAAACCGTAATAGAGCTATGGGGCAAGCTGAAGGCAAAATACATGGCATTGGAAGCAACAAGTAAGAAGTTTCTCGTTACTTCTTTTAATAAATACAAGTTTATCGAGTCTAGACCTATAATGAAACAATATTATGAGTTACAAAAGATTTTCTCAAGTTTAGCTCAACATGATATAATGGTATATTTTCTTTTCTTTTTTCATTGTGAAACTGTTCAAGTTATTTGGTGTATTATTATTGGGTCATTGTATAGCTAGCCCATTAAGTGAAATCCTATAAAATCACTTGTATTTAAAAACATTCAAAAGTTAAAAAAGGCAAGGAGAATTTCCCCAACAGAAACTCACGTGAAGACAACAATAGACAATAATATGGGGGAATTTAGGCTCGAGTCCGCTCAGGTCATGACTGGGTCATTTGATTAGAAATCTAATATTTTAAATTGTGATACATAAAACAAATAGAAATTGCAACCAAGTTGATTCAATAAACATGCATATATAATTATTCGGCTCACATCATATTAGTATTATGGATTTATCCTTGATAGACACACGTGATAATCTTGAGAGATGGATTGGAATCTCTTTCAGGAACACTTCTATGTTACAACTATTAATAATATAGTTCAAATGAATTCTTAGAAGATATATTTTTTTATTGAGCAACAGAAGACGGGGCTAAAACAGGACACAGTACAAAGTAATCACACAACACCCAGCGTAGAGCCCGTGAAGATCTTGCATCAAGGTTGGGCGTCGGTGACAATAAATTATATCACAGTCTCCTACACTACAAAATGTCTTAATATCGTCCCTCATTCAAAGACCAATGATTAAATTATCTTTAATTACTCTAATAAATCAATTTTGTTGATAATGTTAATTGAATGACACAACAATTTATTAATTTCGGTTTTTTAAAAATATGGCTTGCAGTGTCTTTTTTGGGGAGTCCCCAATCTAGTTAAAAGCCACATGCTCCAACCAGTCAAAAACTGATTCCTAAACAGAGTATAAACATATAAGTGAAATTGAATAATATTTAAACTCCAAAAGTGTTTGTTCAAAGAGTAGTAAAATAGAGTAATTACTAATAGATGGTTAGTATAAAAACACATAAAAGAAAATACAAATTTATTGTTGAGTTAATTTGTTTATTTTATACTCTTTTGTAAATTACTGACAAAATATTAATAAGTTATTGCTATAATTGTAAATATATTTTCTTAGTTAAAAATTGTGTCTTAATTCGTTTATGATTAGTAAAAAGTATTGCCGTCTAAAAAAAGATTTTTAATCTTACATATTTTTGTGAGTAGATTGATAACAATAAAGATTGCATAAATATTTAAATAATTGGTTTTCATTTTAAAGCACATAATTGTTCAAAACTAATGACATATCTATAATTTGTGTTCATCTAATTACAAAATAAGTCAATAGAGATAAAAATACATTAATCAAATACTAAAAATCATTATGAAATAAAATCTCTACTATTTAAACTAAGTGCTACAGATTTTACTCAAACAAAAAATACACTACTAAAAACTAGAAATAAGCAAATTAAAAATGGGGTATTTTGTCAATTAATTTTTAAAAATAAACTAACATAAGAGTGAAAATATTGCATATTTGAACAAGTTGAATTTGGATGGATTTAAATCAAGAAGCTCTACAAATAAGCTATTTTATCAAACACAATGTTGACTTGTTTCTGATAGAATTGGTAGAATGATTGGTTGCCATTTTATTTCAAAATAAGAGAATAAATACAAGAGTAATCTGTTAGAGTATATAACACATCTTGGGGCTTCAACCATCAGCTTAAGCTTTTGGTTGAAATGGTTCCTTGACATGATATCAGAGGCCAATGCGACAAAAGATCACGGGTTCGAATCTCAATCACCAATCATTTAAAGTGGAATATTTAGCGCATATACGCATCCACACTTCTAGCCTAATGGGTTCTCGTGTGAAGGGCATGTTAGAGTATAACATATCCTAAGACCACAACCATCAGCTTAAGCTTTAATTGAGATGATTCCTTGACAGTTTCGATCATCCAAAAATCTAATTCATCCTACTAGCAAAATAATACCGAAAAAAAAAAAAAAAAAACCCTTTTACCAAATACCCAGAATACTTCTATACACGCTAATTATTTGTATTCAAGGTCTTAATATCAATTCAACAACCTAGAATGTAAATGGAGGAAAACGGTCCAAGCATGGTTGGGAAAGTGTGTACTAGAAAAGTAAGGCAGGCAGATTCGAGCAATAAACAGCTAAGTGGCACAGTTCTTTAGATCCACTCAGACAACTCTTGGCCATATCATATTTCTTCCAATCAGAGAAATCATTGTTAATTGTCATTGTGCAATTCAAGCTCACATGTTTTCATGTGTCTATGGGCCATCGCAAAAATTCAGCTGTGAAAGCTACTACTTACCATAACAACTTAAACAAGTTTTTTTTTTCATCCATAAATCATTTATACAGAGTATCACACCAGTATTTCTTACAAATTCAGAGTTTGAAGAGAAAAGTTAGCAAACAGATTATACTTTTACCCCTTCGAGAAAAAAATAGAAGAAATGCGCGCAATTAATTTATTTGAACCCCAAATAACATATTCTTCATAACAAATATAAAATTATTTTTTATAAATATTTAATTATGATTATAAGTTTGTATGACCAACTCAAATAATTTTAAATTAATGTTTTAGCATTATTATTACAAAAGTAAATGATGTAAAACTATTCTTTATCCGAATTTATCATAATCGACAATTAACATCATCCATACTTATACCATTATTTATTGGAAATTTTTAGATTTTATTAATTTTGATGTAAAGCAAATTTATGAAATTAAAATCTTACTAAAGTTTAAAAGTGTAGACAATAGACCCCATACATGAGCCACAAATTTTATTGAGACGCGTAAATGTGTCGGTGCATACCCTCTTTTGTCCTCTCTCGTCACAGAACTAAAGAGGGTGATCTAATACACTGCTTCTATCCAGTGGCTATAATAGGACCATTATTTTTTGTTTTAGTTTGGTGTCTTTCCATATCAGCATACTCATTTTCTAAATTTAGTTTGGCATTATTTTATTGTTTTTCATTATAAAAACCCTATAATGTGTCATGTTACATTATAGATTTACCTATTTTGAAAAAAAACCAACTCATATTTAAAAATGTCTAAACTTAGATCTAATAATAGATCAAAGATTTATTAAAATATTTCACAAAAGTTAGATTTTTTTCGTTTAATAATAAGCCAAAAAGAATAACTCTAATTGATTGTAAAATATTAAACTACACTGAAAAATATGTATAAAATTCTAAGTTATAACAATTTAGTTTAAAGGATTGTACTATAAGTTATATCTATAAAAAACTTGAAAGTTATAACAATTTAGTTTAAGAGATTGTACTTCTATAAGTTAATAGTAACTCTATCCATTTGAGTTTGCATTATACAACTCAAAAAGCTCTCACATATTTATTTATTTATTTTTTATTACTTAGTAATTTATTTGTTTGTTTCATTTTCAAATGGTTTAACAGCAATTTAACTTATATTGTAATTTTTAATAATTTTCCTTAACTAGAGTTTTATTTGATTGTGCACATTCCTTTTTGGCACACTAAGGAAGGTAGCCACTATTACGCTATAGATACAAATGACGCTTAGATCTGGACCAAGTAGTAAATGTATTTTATTTTGATAGGGTAACCAGCTGGAAAGTGATTTTACTCAATGGGACCATGATAAAACCCATATGTTCATTTAGATTTAGGTACAAGGTAGAACCGACAAAAAAACTCATAAGGCTCGTGCAATACTCATGAAATCGCCGCCCTCTTGTTCATCTAAACCATCCCAATATTTATCAAATATTCAAAATATTGTCTATTTGTCCCTCTCAAAACTTAATTGAGTTTACTATGTATGTTGATTTTTGGTAGTTTATAGGCTATAGCTAATAGAGATGATTGACAACTAGTTTCTTTTAGTTTTTTTTTTTTTAATTTTGACTTTTTATTATTGATTGGTTAAACAATTAGAAATGATTACTCGCCTTTATTCTACCAATTAGTCTCATTTATTGTTTGTTACTATTCACTTATTACTTTTAATTTGTATTATTCTTAATCTAAGTTAAAAAGTGAGATCTTGTTTGATTAATCTCAATACAAGGATTATTAATATCAACTTTTTATAATTTTTAATAAGAACAATTATAGATATTAAGGATTAAAATATTGTCTCTGCAAGTGTAAAAAATTAAATGAGACTTGCAAAAAAAAAAAAATTAGAACTAATGGGTTGAATAGAAAGTAGTATTTGATAATGACTTTTAAATTAGCTAACAAACTTACTTTTAAGCAAAAATAATAATAGTTTTTTTATTAGCTTTTAAGTTTTAAATACTTTGTATGCAATAAACAAAAAATTTTTTTTTACCAAGCATATCTAAAATAGTTGGCTTCAACAACTAGCCTAAACAATAGGCTTTGAAGCCATTACTTCCGATTTATCAAACCAGCTAACAGTCATTTGTAAAATAGGTTCTAAATTTTCCATATTTTCCTATTTAGTATGTTCCATCAAATTTACTTTTTTTTTTCATTATTCACATTATTTCTTTAATTTTCATTGACATAACTTAGCTTTTAGTATATTTTTCTTGGTCTCCGCACCAAATTTGTACTGAACAAATTTCTATTAACAGTGTTTTAGACTCGAACTAAAATGAAAAGTTCTATAAACGGTACTTTGCATAGAAAAATTTTAAAATAAATACAAAATTAAACAATTAAAACTTTAAAAAAAATTAAAAATTTTATAAATTTAAAAAAAGAAATCAAGGAAGTTTAATTTTATATTTTGGCTTTTAACTTTTAATATTTTTGAATTTGTATTTTATTTCCTTCTATAGCAATTAAACTACAATAATCGATTAGTATTTAGGCAATAATGTTTCTGAATAAGACCCTATTAGAATTATTTACGGTTAATTAAAAATTGAAATTATTATGGAAGAATCAATTAAAATTGGATTAATTTGGAAAATTTTAGTATTACTTTAATTTTTTTTAATTATTTGATTTAGATAGAACCCACCGAAATAATAATACACCAAAAATGAAGAGGGAAAAAGTAGTTGTTTAATTTCAGCAATTTACATATCTGCCATGATATAATGATGAATTCCAAAATTACGACATAGATTTGCCTCAATTCACTCAAAAACACATTTTCAATTCTCAAGACGTTAGCTGCTTTTGTCAACTTGCCTTATATGTTTCCTATTGACAATGTGCATTTTTTATTGGGTTTTTTCCATTTAATTTAATCAAGGTGATGTTTTGTAAGATATCCCCTACAAATTCCATAGGATGCTCTTATTATAGTCTACTTTTGCAAATTGAAAATCACAAATTCCATATAAATTCCATATTTGTTCATGTATTTTAAGATTTTGCTATATTTTAATTTTTCATATTAATGATTGTATTATAGTAAAAATTATAAGAAACCTAATAATGATAATTCTTAAATTAAGACAAATTAAATAAAATTTATCAATTACATTTAAATTTATATATTAAGAATAAAATATAAATTAATACCAATCAATAAACAATATCCAAAATGTTAGGAAGAAAGTGAGAACTTGTTTATTACTAGAACACAAGAACCGCAAGAAAATTTTTTTAAATTGTAGTATTAGGAATATTTTACATGTTAAACTTGAATTTAAAGTACATATTTTTTTGTTAAATTATATTTGAAAAATATATTTTGTTAATTTCGTATGCTTTAAATCATTAGTACAATATCACAACGATAAAGTTTGATAATAATCCAACTCCGTATCCGACTCCGTTGGAGGTCCAAGAGTCCGAGTCCGGGCAAACTTGGAGTATGCATAATTCGACTTCGAATGAAGGTGGACTGAAAAAAAAAATTCGACTAAACTCCAGAGCAAAATCGAAATATGTATAATCCGAGTCGAATCCGACACATTGCCATTCCTAAGTGAAGTTTTAAGAAATATACAGAGAGGGAGAACTGGAGTAGCAATGATATAAAATAAATAAAGATTTAATATTAAGTATAAATAATGATGTAATTCCGCATAAGGTTATAGTTGTATGTATGCCACTATTCACTATATATATTTATAAGACAGGAAATTTGAAGTATAATTGGGCTTTCTTCATTAAAAATTTTGGTTAAAAGAGGTTCCCATCTTCTTTTTCTTTTTTTTTTTTTTTTTTTTTGGTAGGAGGTGCCCATCTTTATTCCTCTATTATACTTTGAAAGGAAATGGTTTATATTGGATTCTTTGCAGAAGTATATAATAGAAGTAAAAGGTAACATTACACTTATTATTAAACTCTTTTCACTGGGATAAAAGTAATTCCTCTTTAGTTAAGTCTTCTTTTTTGGTTCATTAGCTAGATGAAGTAACAATTCTTGAAAACTAAGCAGAATCATTAATCTTTTAAGAATGTGGTAGTATTTCCAAAATGTTACCATTTTAATTTTCATAAAAACATTCTTAATTAGTTAAACAATATCTCTATTGTGTATAATCAAAACTTATAAATATTTAAAATAATTTTTGAAATAAAGCGAATTAAATAAAATTTCAATTGATTATATTTTAATTTATAAATTTAAAATTAATTATAAATTAAAAGTGAAATATTGCAACTAACATGGAACAAAGAAAGTATAAGAATGAAAATTTAAAAAAATTAAAAAAAAAAAAAAGGAGGTAGAGAAATTAAACCTGGCTAAATTGCAGGAATCGGGCTTCCAACTATAATGGAGGTAAAGCAGATCTGGTCTACCATTTTTGAGGCAATTGAATTCTTTCTCAATGAAAGGACAATCAGTATAATTGTAACGATGAGCAAAGTCTACAATCCATCTACCTTTAAAATAATCACATCTACTTGGACTAGAAGTATTATTATTCAAAGAAATTGGAGTAGTGATGCGGCTACTTCTTCTGCTTCTTCTCATTAATCCTGCTTCGGCTTCACCTCTTATTACCATTATTATGAAGAGCAGAGATAGTATCCATTTTTCTCTCATTTTTTTGAAGTATTAACTTTATTTCTCCTCTCTCAAGTCTCAACCACTGGACACTTGAGAGAGAAAATAGGACTACTTCTTTTTGTTTTTTTATCTTTTATGTTGCAACCATTTTTATTAACTAGTATCGTATGTAGGTACGTCTTGTTGCTTAAGACATAGGAGTAGCAGCAGTGTTTATTGTATTTTACTTTCTCAGTTTTGGAATAATTGCAAGTGATATGTGTAATCGATAAATGTCACTATTAGTAGCAAAGTATAATGAAATGTAGGAAGTATGTTCTAATTTATTTATTTAGTGGGGTTTTAAAGCCTAACTTTTTATTGAAGATGTTTAGTAAATTTAATTATTACGTATTGATTGTCAATTAAAGTTATAGTAAGTTAAAAGTCAAAACAAATGAAAAACCTACTCATAATAAATTTTTTATTTGGCTTAAAGTATTCAACAATCTAAAATGAAAGCGTACCAAAACGTATAAGCGGAGTAAGTATGTACGTGTCACCAGAATCTTATGTTAATGAACTAATTGAAGATATTCTCTTTCAGTCTTATACTAGGGATTTGATTCTCACGGAATATTAATTATACATAGATTCGAAAAATTATATGTATATACACATTTATTTTCTCTCTCTCCTTACTTGTAACAATTTTCGATCTATCTCTAATCAAAAATATTCTTTGTTACTTAAAATTGTTTATATTTGTTATTTTGAATTGTTCCATTTGTTGTCTTCATTAAGAATCTTTCAATTATATCACGTATTTTTTTCATTCTCATATTAATTTCCGTAAATATATTTTATGGGAACAACTTGATGAAATGAAAAAAAATTAGAAAATTATATGTACGTGTCACATTGGTGTTTGTGTACGTATGGGTAAAGGATAAAATGTACTCACTTCAACATAGTGGATGCATAAACGCAAACAGATGTTAGCACTTCTGAGTTTTATGGGAACATCATTTTTTTATCTTTTCCTTTAGACAAAAGTGCAAAACTAAAACATAACAATCGGGAAATTTGTGTGATTTGTTGTTGTTGTATGGTTAACTCTATTCAATTTAACAATACTCTCTCAATAACTACATACATTGCCCCAGGAAAGCAAATCAAATACATCATAATGTACTAGTAGTACTGTTAATTGCTCTTGTGTTTTAGTTAATGTTTTCACATTTTATTAAAAATAATTTGAAATTTTATAAGAAAAATTAGGTTTTATATCATAATTTATTTCAATAAAATCTAATGTTTTTACTATTTAAATTTAATCTCTTATTAGTTATTAAGTCTAATTTTAGGGATAAGAGTTGCAGCCCCTCATGGCCCATTATTTAAGATGGCTAAGAATCAAAATGTTTGCCTTAGAGCCGTATTCTTCATGACCTAAAAAAAGTCATCTCTATTAATTCATAATTTTTCTCTCACTTAAAAGTTCATCTTTCTATCTCTTACTTTTTCTCTTTCCTATCATACTTTCTGTTCCTTAATTTATTTACCATTTATACAAATGATTTGTTTAACTAGTGTTGGAAAAGAAAAAAAAAAAAAAACTATTTTGAAGTTTAACAAAATATATTTCCCAAATTACAGTTCATTTAAAAACAAAGTTAGTTGATTGTTGTTTGGAAGTTCCAAACCTTTTAATTCTATCCAAAGTTAAAATAACCCAAAATTACATTAGAATTGAAACTCTTAGCAAAGTAGAATTTCGAAATCGTTTTTATTCTTATTGTTATGTTACGGTAGCTTTTGATGCAATACAATAAGTTAGTCTTACTTTTTTTTGTGTTTTTTTTTCGTTGACTGGTTCCGAGTTATTTTTGTTTTCATTTTTTTGACTTTTTAAAAAATAT
>NC_080058.1:14420955-14425955 GCF_026212465.1 Amaranthus tricolor
CATTTGAACGTTTAAGATAAAACGTGTAATAAAATATCAAAACTTAATTTCAAATAATATCAAAGTTAATTTTAATGAACTTTATCAAATATAATTACGAAATTAACCTGATTATAAGCGTAATTATCTTCAAGACTTATAAAATCAACTTTAAGATAAACTTAAGTTCTTTAAACATGTTCCATTATCTTCGAACTTAAACATATATATCAAATACTCAGTTTATATCCAATATGATTTTGGACTAACTTAAACAACTAAATGTAATTACTAAATTTATTTTTTTAATCAATGTGTGTTTTGAATCATGATCATTTAAGAGAGTTGAGTCTTCAATCTCCCCCTCGATGAAAGTCAAAACCATATTTTCCTAAATCATATTTCTAAGTTAATGTGAACTGAAAACATGATAAGAATAAACAATATATCTTTAAACATAATATTTTCAAGACTTTATCATCAATCAGAATGTTCTTCAAGATTTTAGAAACAGTTTCAAATCAGAACAGTATATAAAACTGAATAGTATAAACCAGTGAATTTTCATGCTTCATATTATCACATTCAAATAGGATTTCATGTTTCATTATCATGCAAACAAATATCCAATCATAATACATGCAAATATAATAATCATTATTGTAATGTAGCATCATATCAATGCTTTAATATTAAAAAAAAATAATTATCAAACATTATGAACATGAACAATAATCAATAATCAGCAACTATCAATTTTATATCTATATCTTTACAAATTTTCTTATCAAATTTTATATTTATATCTTCACAAATTTTCATATCTCCCATAAGCATATATATTATATCTCCCTCGAGCAAAAATAGCAGGCAAACTATTCATTCATAAATCAGAGCAAATCATTCAGCAATATATCAGAACATCTAAAAACAAACTATCTATCCAGTAATATATTATATGCAAAACATGATATATGCAATATGATAAGCAAGCAAAGCAACAGAGCAAATTAAAATAAATATTTACAAATCTCCCCCTTTTTGACTTTCATCAAAAAGTAAACAAGGAGAGGAAAATGTTGGGATTGTTAATAAAAACATTGTTTGCCAAAAAAAAATGTTTATCATCCATCAACAATTAAGATTACTTTCTGGACCGTGTCTTCCTTTTCTTGGAAGGTTTTGGTTTACCAGGTGAAGTGGTTTCATCAACGGTTGGAGGAATGGTTTGAATTGGGGTGGTATTAACAGCAACAGGAATTTCCATTTCCTTGTCTGTTTGTTCCTCATCAGCTTCCTTCTCTTTTTCTCCTTTCTTCTCCTTTGACTCCTCCATGACAACATCCTCTTGTGGCATAGCAACAACACCCTCATCAACATCTTCTTCCACTACCACATCTTCAACTACCATACCTTTCATTTCTTTCATAAATGTGTCTAACATAAAAGTCAGAGTAGACACCTTATCATGCAAATCAAGTAAAGAAGATTTCATTTCACCAACCTCTAAGTCAAGAGACTGGAGGTGGGAAACAGTGGTGTGTTCTTTAATGTGAGGTTCAAGTCGTGAAAGCCGCTTTCCATGAATTTTTTTGTAGATCCTCTTTGTCAGATGAAGACAAATGTGAGTATAACTCATACTTGTCTTGGATTTTAAAAATACCAAGAGGAGGGAGGATTTCACTTGACAGAGATATAGGACCAGAGTAATCCACTTCCTCTGACTCAGAGAGCAGATTAAAATGATCAAAAATCAATGTCAATAGTTTGGCATAAGGAAGAGAACAATTGCGAGTATGAGAACTGCAAAATCGCATTGTAGAGAAAATAACAGAAGTAAAATCAACATTCTTAAGAGAAGCAATTTTCCACATCAATATTAGATGAGCATCTATAACTAATTCACATGAGGAGTTGCGTGAGAAGACAATTCTAACAAGAATATAATGCAGTAATTTACCACATAAATTCAAGGCATTGTGGGTCAATTGTTTAACAGAAGAGAAATCAGAATAGGATTCAAGAATAAACATATCCTTAGCATTTTGTAAAGCTAGAATGTTAGGAGTTTTATCATCAGCATCATGTGAGAATTTTAACAAGTCATTCATTAGGGTTTTAGAGATGATAAGCTCTTCTCCTTTGACAAAATTTCTTAAAACCTGATTTCCATCAATCATAGTAAAAGATAAGTTTGAATAAAAGACTTTAACAAGAACAGGATAAGTAGTAGAACCAGGGTTTAGCAACAAACCAAGAGTTGATTGAAGATAATCTCAAGATCTTCTAATAAGATGAAATTGTAATCAAGTATATCAACATAAGAAAGTTAGCGTTGTCTGAAAATATCAATCCATCTCCCATATGCTGTATGATTCTCAAACCACTGCTCTGGAACGTCTACAGTGTTTAAAGGTGAGTGAATGCTAGGGGTTATTGGTTCAGCCATTTTGTTTTTACACAATTCACCTTTTTCTGATTTTGAACCAGATTTATTCATCTTTCTTTTGGGTGCCATTGAAAAGGATTTTGAAGGCTTGAAAAGGAAGGTGAAAGAGACGGTTTGAAAAGGAAATCATAAAGTGTAATGGTGAATGAATGAGAAATGCGTTTCACTCTCTATTTAAGGAGTATAGTACAATGCATTTGTACTTCCATAAATGTTGATTTGACAATATAGGGAATGCAAAAGGTGAGTTACTTGACCGATTGTACAATGACGTGAATAGGTGTTTGATTTGAAAATGCAATTATGAGATTAATTGGATTTAAACCAAAGTCATGAACAAGATCTTAATGCATGGATGACGTCCATAAGTAATTCAAACAAACAATTTTGTTTTAAAATAATTAAATATCCTTTATTGATTAAAGGTATTTAATTATAAATCTCATTTTTATAGAACAAATAATAAATTTTTTTAAGAAATTGAAATTAAATTTTCAATTCTCAAACTCATGCATAAACACACACATATATTGACAATCAATCAAACATTCAAATGTAATGCTCCCCCTTAATACATACTTAGTATTAAGTAACAATCAACGTTTAATATTTAACCATTTTACTCTTTGTCATTACTTTCCCTTAATTCATGCAACATCATTTAGCATGCCAAGTTCCATACGTATATAAGCAAAACGATCAGCACTTAAAGGTTTTGTAAATATATCCGCTAACTGATTTTCAGTAGGTATAAAGGATAAATAAATATTACCTTTTTCAACATGATCTCTTATAAAATGGTGACGTACCTCAATGTGTTTTGTACGTGAATGTTGTACAGGATTCTTAGTAATACAAATTGCACTTGTATTATCACACTTTATTGGTATACCTTTGAAATCAATTCCAAGATCTCTAAGTTGTTGAGCAATCCATAATATTTGAGAGCAACATGCACCCGCAGCTATGTATTCAGCTTCAGTTGTAGATAAAGCAACTGAATTTTGCTTTTTAGAATACCATGAGATTAATGAATTTCCTAAGAATTGACACGATCCTGAGGTGCTTTTTCTATTAACCTTGTATCCAGCATAATCAGCATCTGAAAAACCAATAGTACGATCTGGAGGTCTTTCAACTAGATACCAAACTTTGTTCCTTTCGAATTCATTTAATTCATTTTGCATCGCAATGATGTACTCTGGTTCTTGTAATGCTTCTTTAACATCCTTTGGTTCTACAAGAGAAACAAAAGTAGAAAATGCACATAGATTCTTAAGAGAGGATCGAGTTTGCTTACCTTTGTTTGGATCACTTATAATGTTTTCTGGAGGATGTTGATATGACTTTCTAAATCTTCTTCGTAGTATGGATGGTGTGTTTTCATTCAAAGAACTTGTACTTACTTCATTTAAAGTTTTTCTAATTGGTGTATCTAAAGCAGTATGTTCAGGAACTATCTCAAGATCTTGGGGTTGGGTCTCAAGATCAGATTGTGAGTCTTCAATGTTTACAATTTGTTTTCCTTCATCATCAATATTTTGTATGGTATCCTGCATGTTATTCCTTTTAACTGAACTAATATCATTAACATCCAATTCATCATCACTCAAATCATTAAAATGTTTATTAAGGTTTAACTCTTTAAATCCTTCATTTAATGTTCCACTGTCGGATTCATCAAAAACAACATGTATACTTTCTTCAACTAAATTTGTACGCTTGTTCAGCACTCGATAAGCTTTACTATTTAGTGAGTATCCAAGAAATATACCTTCATCACTTCTAGCATCAAATTTACCTAAATTGTCTTTACCATTATTATGAATAAAACATTTGTAATCAAATGGTCTAAGGTATGCTATATTCGGTTTTCTTCCTTTGAATAACTCATAGGGAGTTTTCTTAAGTATGGTTCTTATAAGGCATCTATTCAAAACATAATTAGCTGTGTTAACAGCCTCAGCCCAATAGTGTTTAGCTAATCCATTTTCAATAAGCATTGTCCTACCCATTTCTTCTAAGGTTCGATTCTTCCTTTCAACTACACCGTTTTGTTGGGGTGTCCTAGGAGCTGAAAAGTTATGGGTTATTCCATATTTTTCACAAAAGAGTCAAAGCCTAGTTGATCAAACTCTCTCCCATGGTCACTTCTAATCGAGACTATTGGAAGGTTCAGTTGAGTGTGCATCTCTTTACAACGTCTTGAGAACGGTTTCAAGGCTTCACTTTTATCCTTCAAAAAATCAATCCATGTAAATCTAGAATAATCATCAACTGTAACTAAGATGTAAGATTACCTCTTATGCTCCGTACACGCATTGGTCCACACAAATCAATATGTAAGAGTTCACATGGTCTTGATGTACTTACCATTTTCTTTGGTTTGAATGAACTTCTTAATTGTTTACCTTTAATGCGTGCGTCACAAATAGGACTTTGTTTATAGTTAAGAGCTGGAAGTCCCTTAACTAGATCTTTACCTACCAAGTTCTGCATGGTGTGAGTATTGATGTGACCAAGACGTCTATGCCATAGTTTTGGATTATCTGTAATAGCTTTCAAGCACTTG